>NC_045169.1:5228276-5270776 GCF_900700415.2 Clupea harengus
CATCAGAACCCTCAACACCTCTGAGAACCAGACCATGAGGAGGGTGGTGCCCATCACCCGACTGACCCGATCTGGTAGCTCTGCCAGCAGAAAACCAGCAGACAAGAGCAGCACGGAATCCACCAGCAACCGCTTGTCGGCGCACCGTCCCGGCCTCCCCAAGGACGACTCCAAGTCCCCCAGAGTAAGGGAGCAGAATCAGGCCTCCGTGGTTCGGAAACCGTCCGTCCGCAAGACTACCCCTAAGCCGGTGCGCCCAGTAGTGCCCAAACCCCCACCTGAGGAAAAGATGTGTCGCTCCACCCTGCGGGCGCTGGCCCAAGCTGCCCAGGCGGCTGGCGGGCAGGCAGTGGTACCGGGCGAGAGGTCGGCGAGTGCCCCCCAGACGCCCATCCGCAGCCCAGCGTCCGCTGCCAAGCTGCCCAGTTTTGCCCGCAACACTGTGGCCTCCACAACCCGTGTGGCCAAGCGAGACCTGGTGCCCGGTGGTGTCAACTCTCCTTCTGCCAATGCTGGGGGCACCACCCCCACTAAATCCTCCACCCTGACCCGCACTGCCTCCTTCAGGCACTCCAGCAACAGAGTGGCTCCTGAGGCCTCCCAAAGTTCACTCAGAAGGGCTGCCAGTATCCGTGTGTCTGCCAAAAAACCCTTGGATGAAACTCTGGCGCCCCTCAGAGGTCATGAGCGGAAGAACAGCGGCAGTTTTTCTGAAAAATCAGGCTATTCTAGAGACTCTCACACAGACAAGGCCCCTAAACGTTTGTGGAGATAAACACGAGAGAGCTTTTATTTTAGAAAAATAAGAAAAGCTATATCAGCAACATGTAACTTAATAAAGTCTAGATTTGTATTTTTGTGGTCTTTTATTTAACTTTCTGAGTAATGCTAAATATGTACAGTATAGTTATTTTCATTCTCTTTCTCTTTGAACCATGTTTTTTGTATGCATTGGACTAAGCCCCGCTGTGGTTTCCCATTTACATGTCATAATTAAGAGTACATTTAATACAACGGACATGTATAACCACTCTGTGCTTTTTAGACAGCATGTTTCCTGACAATGGGCTTCTGTTAGCCAAGGAGTTTTTTGACAAAGGGTTTCCCCCCTCATCTGTAATCTTTTTGTCTTTTGTAATTGTTTGTAATGAAATGTGTGGTACATGTTATGCTGATGCTGCTGATTATTAGCCAATGTTTCAGTACTGCCACTTGTCACCATTTCAAATCATTTCCGTTGTTTGTTTGGTCTTGTCATATCTCTAGCGAGATCTTCCATTCTGGAGTGGCCATGGTTGGACCGGCTCCTCATCATGGCACTGCAGGAGCTTCTCTTGCATAACCAAAGTGACATCTCTGTAGGTCAAATTGACTAGTTTCAGTGAAATCTAAATTGAGCCTTTACAGAACCATGTCTAAGGCCACTGCTTGCTTCTCATTTTGTCCAATGTCACCATTTCTCTGTCGGATAAGACGATGTTTGTCTCCTTTATCAGATGCTCCTCTCTGTCTATATTTATGTCTTGTTTGTTTATCCCCTCCTCTGTCGTGTGAGTTGGAACTGGTGTATGATATAAACAATTAAAATGAATCTAAACAATATATGAAGCAAATGGATGCTGTAGTAAAAAAAAGAATAATGAAAATGAGATGGGCAACCCGGCGCCATTGTGTGTTTCTCTGTGTTCTTTCGAATAAAGTTTCTGTCGAAATTTCTAATCCCTTGTGTGGTATGTCTGTTTTTTTAGAAACACGTCTAGTCTTGTACAAAGAGATGTGAATGCAAAGCTAGTGGCCCATAGGTGCACATCGAAACAAAGCTGCAGAGAACCTGTTTTGACATTAAGCTGCTACATGTAACATGACCTGGGCTAGTGGTCAATAACATGCAAGGGGTAGTGAAGCATTATGTGGGTAAGAGACTTGGAGTTACTCCCATCATGCAATGTGGTGGAATAGTGGGGTAGAAGTGTGTAAAAGTTCTGTTCTAAAAAGTTAGAATATTGTGTTTTATGCCTCACTTTTGTATTAGCATGTATGACTTATCATTTCATACGTGTTACGAAATGTCAAAGCTAGACCTGCATCCTGTTTCTGTCAGTGAGTATCGGTGTTTCCTACCTGTATGCTTTACAAAATAAAAGGCTCACAGTCAAGCCACACAATGGTTGCAATTGGTCTACGAAGAACCCAGTGACGCTGCATTGGTGCTAGAAGCTGCTGAAGATGACTACGAAGAATCGAAGAACTCTACAACCAACTGCAACCGGGCAGAGCACGGCCAAAAGCTTGTATTTCCAGAGCCTCGTTGAGGTTAAGCCTGGTCGTTTCTCCACCTTGGGAACAGCAGGAAATGGCAGGTGAAAAAGTCAGCACTCTCCGCACAGGATGGTGAGGAAGCAGCTCACCAGCCCCCCCCCAGTGATCGAGCAGGGGATCACGAAGAGCAGCAGGGCAATCCACTGAGGGGTGCTATCACTGCAAGGAACCAGGGCATGTCACATGCCACTGTCACCGGCAACCCACCACCCAGCGCCCCAGCCACTGTAAAGCTGAAGAAGGGTGACATAGCGTGAGGACTGCCGCCCTCAAACACTTTTTCCTCCCTCATAATACACGAACAGCTGCGGCTTGGCCGGCTAGGTCGAGCGCATGGACTTCATGTGGAGAGTGTCCTGGAAGACACCACGTCCGTGGAAGGCATCGACACCATATCCCTGGCTCGTTCAAGTAAGCTGAGCCCCGTCGCAGGGCCGGGAAGCACCCACCCTCCGTCTAGCCACAGTCACGGGAGACCAGGCACAGATGCAGGGGAAGAAGTCGCTGCAGGTGAGAGAATCGATGCTGCCAGTCCACACCAAGGCAGTATGCCCTAGGGTCGTCCACACCACTGCTGTCGCCGACAGCTGAGACCAGGCAGGCTGTCAATGATCTGTGCCTGGCCTCCAGGCAGACCAGAGTCACAGCTGCGAGAGCTACAGGAGCGGTTCACCAACGTTTTTGCAGCCAGGGACGAGACTCATGCACCATCTGGTCCAGCACAACATCGACAGTGGAGATACACGCAACATCTGCCTTTCGCCCTCATCACCTGCCCTAACTATACAAGCAACAGCTGAACAGAACATCCCAGAGTCGGCCGTCACTGAACCCATCAGCAGTCCCTGGCCACACCTGCTTTTTCTGGTGAAGAAGAAAGAGGGTGCCTGGCATTGTTGCGTTGACTACCACCTCTCGAGGCATCCACTTGCAAAGACTACTACCTGCTACCGTTGACGACGCCCTTGACCACATCGCCGGGTCCCGCAGATTCAGCTCCCTTCGATCTATGCAGTGGCTACTGGCAGATGCAGCGACCGTTCATCCAAGACACTGGACACAGCAATGTGGTTCTCGGTGCAGTGCTGTCCAAGGGAGGACAGCACAGTGAGCAGGTTGTTGCCTTCTTCAGCCGTGCCCCTCAGCCCGATCAGAGAGAAATACTGTGTCACCCGCCGAGAGCCGCTGGCTGAGCTGCTTCGCTACTTCAGAGCCTACCTCTCTGGGAGGCGGTTTCATTAATTTCATTAATTTCTCCTGCACACTGATCATGCTACTCTCACCTGGCTCCTCCACTTCAAAGAGTCGGAGGGGCAGCCGTCTCAGTGGCTAAAGACTCTGCAGGACTACGAGTTTTTAGATTCGCCACTGGGCTGGCCACCTCCATATCAACACAGATGCTCTGTGTGAAGCCAGGTGCTGGCAGCTTCAGCACGTCAAAGACTGGGACACTCCAGGCCCCAGCAAGAAGCAGCCAGCAGTGACAACAAATGGGAATTCATCGACCCCCCCCCCCACTAACTTCGACAAGACCACAGCCAGGACCCCATCCTCTCCTGCGTGTAGATTTGGCCTGGGGGAGGGACCATTTCAGAGTCACTAAGACTCTTCACCAGATCTGCTCCCACTTCTAGTGGCCAGGGTGTCTGTCACCAGAACGTGGAGCTCTAAGTGTCCAGAGACGTAAGTGGGCCCCGACTAGAGTGCTGCCACCCCCGCTGTGTATGGTAAGCAAAATGTTCTGCCGTTTCGATACACCTGATCGGGCTCAACACAGTGACCAGGGGCAGAACTTTGAAGGTGGCATATTTAGCAAGGTCTGCCAGTGGCTGGGCATAAAAAAGACTCAGAGTGATGGACCAGTGGAGCGTTTTAACCGCACTCTGGACACCCAGCTTGCCATCTTGACCAGCTGTCAGCATCGGGACTGGGACTTGCATCTACCCCTTGCTGATGCCAGGGCTCGCCGGAGGTGGGGGAGAGGACTTTGCTCCGGGTGCACAGGTATGGGTTTTCAGTCCTGAGCTAATGAGCCAGTGGGTCGGTCCATGATCAAGACTTTCGGATGTTGCGTATAGGGTACGGCTGGTCAGATGGAACAAGGCGGTGGTGCTCCACTGGCCCTTGGCTCATCTGGAAGGGGACAAAGAGACTGAAGCTTCGCTGTAAAAGTTCTAAGTAAGAATCTTGTGTTTTATGCCTCCCTTTTGAGTTCATTGTTAGCGTGTATGACTCTTTTCATTAATTTCGTCCGTATGTTATGCTGTAATGTCTGTGTGTTTGCCCCTGTGTTAATGAACATGATCTGTGCGCTGTCAGAAGCTAGACCTGCCTTCCATTTCTCTCAGTGTGTATGTGTTTCCTGCCTGAATGCTTTTCAAAATAAAAGGCTTGTCACCAAATAACACAATCGCAACTGGTCTTCTTCATAGAACTCACAGACGCCACAATATCAAGTGCAGAGGGCACGTGAACTACCTTCACCACATTGGCTAGTTCCTAGTTTCAACTCAGGCTTCTCTGTGACAAGAGACACATTATCTAAGCCTCGCTAGCATTGTGATCAATGGACTGAAATCAATATTTCGTATTGTGCAAAAATATTTACTATTTTTTACTTTTAACTGATTAATTGGAAAAGGCCTCTCTCTCTCAAAATAAAGGAAGAAATATTTTTTTTGCCATTCTTACAATGGCATCTAGCATTTTTTGTGCATAGCATTGTGATGCTAGTAAATGGTTGATCAGACCATTAAAAGTGGAAAATTATTATTCAGGAATACATTTGGAATGTAGAGGCATGATAATCACAATTCCCAGCATTAAAGGTTTACTTGGTGAGAAGCCATTGTTTTGTCAGGTCTCTCCTTGGTGGCATTCCACTTCCCTTTCTTTCCCGTGATCACCCATCCACATACATTTCTTTATATGTGTGCTATTTGTTAGACCTACATGGTTGTGCTCCTGAGAACCGAAATTCATACGGCCCTCCAACCTGAGAATCTAATTAAGGGACGACTTTACAGAACTGTTCAGGTCATATCTGCCAGTGAGTAAACACTTGTTAGTACAATGTTAAGGGAAGTGAATACCAAGTCAGCGAGAAAAGGGGATGTGTATCCTTTGTCATCCATCGGTTAAGGCTTTTCTGTAGCAATGGCCATGGGGCTTTGATGTATTCAAAGAGGACAAACATTAGGCTACAAGGAACATTGTGACATAATTTTTTTGTTGCCTTACCCTTTATACTACAGGCAGCTGTTTGAGTCTCATGACAGATTCTTTCCCTGCAGTATACAATGGCTCAAAAAACAAGATTCAAGCACCCACGACAAACAGGCAAAATAACAACCAACTCAAGCACTAATTTGGCAACAAAAAAAAGAATTCTACGAAATGTGGTCTACGTTATCTACTTAGAACTGAGACTAGAGGTAACCTATACTGTTTTCTGATCGCTCTTCTGTGAGTCACTATTAGGCGCCAACTTGAAATAAATAGAGAATCTGACGTCATATCTCTGCGTCGAGGTTTCCCTCTGTGAGGAGTCTGTGCGAAAGGGGAAAAGACCAACGATAAGTGAGTGGCTTTCTCTCACCGATTCTTTGTGTTCAAGCAAACAAATAGCCGGAGAGCCTTAATCGGGTACTGAACCATTTTCTACAAAATCATTACTACGGACATCAAACTTTCAAATAGCCCGCTGAATCTTATAAGAGGTCTTGCAATCGTAGCCGGCGAAGCAAGTGGGAGGACGACGTAGCGATAGCGATTTAGCATTTGCAGTTTAGGGGGAGGGTAGCCTCACCACTGGACTAGATGAGTGGGAGAGCGGCAAAGTGGACACCAAGGGCATCTGTCCATCGGAACATTTAAAAACGAGTTTCAGCACCTTGACTCGGTGTGGTGTCCAGCAGATAATCGAGCCTTATTTAAGGTGAGTAACATTGCCTCGTCTGCAACACGTGCGTTTATATAAATAACGTAAATGGATGGTAAACATGAAAACAAATTCGAGTCGATTAACGTTAGAAACCGCGAGTGGTCAAAGGTTCGGATGAGAGAAAGTTTAGGTCAGGTTTGTTTTGCAGTAGTTAGCTATGTACTATGATATGACATTTGAAAATCGGATTTTTCTTTTGGTAATCGCACGTTGTTGATGTTTTTCAGTGATTTAGAGTAACTATCGCACAATATTTTTGTCTTAGTGTAACGTTACGCCATGCATCATATAATAGGTATGTATTGGACCACTACGTTGTTTGAAACTTATTCCGTTGAAACTTCTTTAGCAACCTTACGCTACCAATAACCAGCTAAGTTGACGATACGTATGTTCCACGTGCACGTTGAGACCGCTTTCCGACAGTGTGATAGCTTGCCTTTAAATTATAGTACCATATTGTTTGTCAACAATGTGGGGCAAGGTGATGTCGATATCGCCCTTTGGTGTGTCTGAGTGTGTGTGTCGATGTTTAGTATTGTATCAAGTCTTCTACAATCATTGTGTCGTTATGGCCGCCTCCCGGGAAATTTAAATAGCCGTGATGTGAAACTCATCTTGTGCTGTCCCTAACGCTGAGCTTCTACCGCTGGTTTGTCGTTTGATATGAAACAGACGACTGTGCTCAGTTTGCTGCGAAAACAATGCTGCGAATACGCTCTCAATACAGCTGTTTTGCTGTATTTGTTTTGGCTGCTTCGAAACCATCACACGGATTCGCTGAGCTCGTGCAGAGGAGACGCCGCTGGCATCGCGCTTCCCTCTTTGCTTATTATCGCCGCTGGCCACATGCGTGCACGCTTCCGAATTCAGCGGGCTCTATTGTTTGTGCTCTCCCGGGAAGATGGCCCGGACCGCTGGAGGAAGGCGCTGATAACTCTACGAGGGGGGCGGGGGAACTAAGCTTTCATGACCGTGACTGTGGTTTGTCAGGATTTTGAAGGACGGAGGAATGCTTTTCAGTGGCAATGTTCTCAGCGGACATGTGTTTATAACGCATTTATCTGCCTGTCGAAAAACTGAGTCTTTCTGGTGCGTAAATACCTTAGATTAGACTCGGTTCCATTGTTAGATTGTCATATCAATTCCAAGTCACCAGCAGCAACCGGGGTTAGGATTTCCTTTGTGCAGTCCAGGCTATTAGAACACTTACTGCACCGTCATTTGTGTTTATTTACAAAAGAAAATGTTTTTGTAGAGAGAGAAGTGAGACTATTGATTTACTCGTGAGTACTACTCTGTAGAGGTCAGGGCCAAACATTACAGGAAACTGCTGAACCTCAGAACAATGTCAGTTAGCCCAGGCAAACGGTTTGATTAATCTTGTCTTGTTTCTTAGCATCTTTTCATGACGCAACAAAAGGCAGGGGCCAGGGCTATTTCAGCTTTGACATCCTGTCCTCTGCCAGTCTTTAAAAGAGGGTGAGGAAGAAGTGTGAATTCCAGTTTATGGGCGTGGGTGCTTGTGAGGGCTTGCAAGTGAGTGCCAAGTGTGGAAGACAACATGATGAAAGCTTACAGGGTTTTTCAGTTTGTTTTTGTGTCTGCGTGTGCTTCAATCAAGAGTGGGGTGTGAATGGTTCTGAGGATCTTCTGTACTGTCCTGTCACCTTGCTTGTACTCTGCTAGCACTATTATTAGAAAGTTAGAGCTTTCATCAGCAGAAGTAGCACCTGACCTGGTTCCCCCCCCCCCACATACGTTTAGAGTAGGAAACCAAAACACTAACCATAATCAGTTGAAAGAGGGGCTCCATTTGGTCATGTTGATTTTTCACTTGATTTAAAAGGCACATCTTGCTGTTGTGAGCCGAAGTTGCATAAATGGCTCTAAACTACTCTAAACACAGAGACTAACAAACAGCACACACATCTCTACTCTGACACATGTTACCCCTAAGTCCCCTGTATTCAAACATTATTTATGCTGTTCCTGACAAGTCTTAGGTTTGGTTCTGTCCCACATGCCTGCTTGAGCTCACCACTGCAATGTTTCTGTGAACGTAACTGACTCTTACTAATCATTTATGTTGCCAACAGGCAGATGTGATATAAGGGATTTTCTTTTGAACTTAATTATGACGCCATATTTGTTGATTGAATCGATGCCTCAGGGTTGCATGTTAGGCAAACAGGTAGAGTTAATTTCTTTGAGGGGATTTCTTTGTTGAATTTGCAGAAATAACATACTTGTAAATGTATGGTGATTGTACCAGATGTTAGCAAAGCCCCTCAATTGGATTGGATACTATGGGCAGGCATTTTATCTTCATTGTATCTTGCTTGTTTGTATGTGTGGGGGGAACTCCACCTTCTCTGGAGTTCCTTAACAGTCCCCCCCCCCCCCCCCCAGCAATCCGGACTGAATTTAGAATGCTGTCCCTGTTGGAGATAATCCACACGGGAGATGTTCCGAAGCATCATGTTTTGTTTAGGTATTGGTCCACCTTGGCAACGACACGACTGGCTCTCGTCATACTGAGCACCTGTTCCTCGGCTCGGCTCGTGTACACTGTAAATGCAGCACAGTACACACAGGTCTTAAATATACTTGTGGTCATAGCATGTGGAAAGGGCTGGCATTACCTGCCGGCACATAAATGGTATACTAGATAGGACTAGTGTTCATTTTGTGTTAACGAAATGATGTTTGTCAACAGCTTTTTTTTTCTTCTTTCATAACCATGACGAGCTGGCACCAACGTCAATAATCACTGACTGTGACTATATCAACATGCAATATTGTTGACGAAAAAAGACCAGACTAAATTGTTTAAAAAATAAAAACTCCGACATTAAAAATCTCAATTTTTGACAACAAGAAAAGAGAAGACCAAATTGAATAGATTGAGGGTAAAAACCAATCAAGATATCATGTTCGTTGGATGGACATCAGTTTCGTTTCCTGTGTGGGATGTGGCATATCAGAACGATGAGAAGTAACGTTACCTTAACCTTTCAACTAGTTTACAAAAGAGTAAAAGTAAGACGACGTAAGAAAGATTAAAAATAAAACACTGTGAATGTGATGGAACTGTGCTGTTTGGTCACCTGCACTTGCCTCTACCCTAAAGGGACGTGCTGCTGCCGCCGCCGCCTGCCTCACGGCAATTACTTACTTGACTATTAGAATTGAGAACAAGCTTGAATCTAGTTTGATCTCAGCATTTCATCCCACTGTTGACTGCAATTGTAATTTCACGTCCGTTTAATGGACACCGTTTAATATTGAGGCAGCATTTATTTATTATGTCTATTATGTATGTGTGGGGAACACTGCAGTGCCTGGAGTTGAGATGTAGAGGCCGATTAGCAGCTTGTATTGCCTCACAACAAATGCTTTCCAGGGAGGTAAGAGTAAAGTCTCCGGTTAAACCCACTCTTATGGACGGTCTGCCTCCTTGTTTCTTGACTTGGCATTGCAGGTCAATGCTCCCCCTCTTACATAATATTGGTTTGATGGTATCCTTGGCGTTACATAAGTGGTACCATGCTTGGCATGTGGAGGGGAGAGGAGCGTTTTATGGGCCCTGGTGAGGATCTAGTTGGCAGCAAGCCAGGCAGAGACAAAAATAACCCGAACTAACTCATGGTCCCAGTAGTGTATAGTGATATCAGGCCACTGTCATATATCAGGACTCGGGGTTGGATATGCCTGAAAACACATATTTGATTGAAAATCCTCCCTTGTTTTTTGCTTGTTTATTTTTTTGTAAGTAGGAAACCTGATCAGGGACCACTCAAGATAACTATTTGGGTAGCCACAGTACAGTTTGAATTTGGCTACAACTCCGGTGACCACTCAAATGTCAAAATGTAGTGCTTAGACCACCAGTCAGGGTAGTAGCCCACGTGCTTGTTTTTGGTTGCTTATCTCACTCAACCAACCACCTGCTGCATGACTGCCCCAGCATAAGGATGTCTGACTGTGTGTGTGTGTGTGTGTGTGTGTGTGTCTGGTTCTTATTCTCACTAAAACGCTCCAAGCCTAACAATTTGAGATGATGAAACTTTGAAAAGAGGATTCTTTGTTCTTTTTTCCATGACTGAACCCTTTTGGAACCGTGAGGATTTGGCTGTAGAGCAGTTAGAGTTTTGAGAGAAACTTTAGTTGTTGAAAAGGTTCTATGCAGAAGGGGGAAACACTTAATCTAGAACCTTAAGGATCTATGTACAGCCTTTCACATGGAAAACCTCTTTTGCTTTTTTGTCTTGCACAAAGGACAGCTGACCAAGTCACATTAGACTGGTGACGCATCAAACACTGAGGCTGTCTATTGGTGTAAAATGGGTCATCCAGGCTTGAGTCACCTGGCATGATGTCCCCTGTCACTCCTGCACATGTCTCTGTTTTTAGCCTGTGTCAGTCGGTCCTACAGGTTCAACTAGGGCTAGGTGATATTTCAAATTCATTTGAATAATTAAAGCTCTTGAACTATGTGAAAAATGCCTAAATCGCAAAATCAAGATGATGGCTTCTGCTGCGGTCACTCAAATGCCAACGCCAGCAGGTCTCTGGAGTGACCACCACGTCCACAAGGAACAATTCTATTGGTCTGTCGTTGGACAGGTTCTTCATTAGACATGTTCGACTGGTTGCCTGTTTTTAATGTTGTCGCATTAATGCTGCCGTTCAGCCATGCCAGTAAACCGTAGATTAATAGCAAGCGGCTAACACTTGTGGTTGAGCAATGTCTGTGTATTTAATTACCCAGTAGTACATAACGTTAAATCACCCTAGGGCAAAGATTACATCTCAAACACTATAATCCATGTGTCTTCACCTTTGTTGACAAACATATTGTCTGTACTGCTGTAAAACGGTAAAGTTTACTTTTGTCGTCTCCCATAATTTGACTCCTTTGCATGACGTCATAATGTGGTGTTTGACTGTGTTATCAAATGCAAATCCAATCTCACTCATTGAATTTTAGGGAACTGAGCTATATCTGTTTAATTTGGTAAATTGATGAGTGAGTGCGAAATCTGTAACAGATTTTGGCTGCTTTTTTGTATTCCCCATTACGACATTTTATTTACAGCAGCAGGTACAGACAAAATCGATGCTTAAGCCATCTTTCACAGAGATTTTGTTATGTTAGATGTGATGCCACCGCATTTATAGTAGTCAGATAGGTTAGTATAGGTTAGTATTTCTGGTTGTAAATGCTAAAACCTATGTGTAGCCTGCCTACTGCACTGATAGGGGACACTTCTGTAACTATTTTTTTTTTTACATTTTAGCACATTTGGGCATCTCTTATCATACCTATTTATCCAGTAGTAATGAGGATTTCCTCACTGTGGCGAACAGTCCTGCACATCTAAAAATCGAGGAAAACGAATGCATTAATATAGGCTAGTCTTCATCAGTCGAAAGAACAAGTGTATTGATATAGGCTAGTCTTCATCAGTCGAAAGAACAAGTGTATTGATATAGGCTAGTCTTCATCAGTCGAAAGAACAAGTGTATTGATATAGGCTAGTCTTCATCAGTCGAAAAAAAAAAAACACTGCTAGGGCATGGTCAGTCCAATTTAGTTCTCCATGAAGCATTTCAGCTTTCAACCTCCCAGGGCCTTCAGAATTAGCTGAGAATCATACAGTAGTGTAAAGGAACGCTAATGTTATTTTAGATTGTAAGCCTGATCAAATGACTTTATTTGAACATGTTGGGTGTAATTTGAGATATTCCTCCTGACCCTGTTAGAAAGAACAAATTCTAACATAGTTCTAGTTGTTAGTAGGCCTATGTGATCAAAGATGAGGAGATGTGTGGCCAGTGTGTGACGATGCTTGAAAATGCTGCATTTTAGCCTTACAATGGTTTAAAATGTTTTTTTTTTGGTTTGATCAACCAATAATGTTATGTCAGCAGTACTTGAGGCTACTTCTGGTGTCCCCCTAAGGGATTGCTCTTGAAATACACTCATATAGCCTGATGGCCGACATGGAACAGACCACAGTGCTGTATAAGTTTGCTGCAGCATGATAAACCTCTTCAACCTGAGACAAAATAATGCAGTGGTATTGGAGCACTGGGGGTGTTTGCTTACCAGTGGTGCTTTTATTTTATTTGAAATAGTTTTAATTTTTGAATTCATAATGCATGTTGACACGCTTGCAAGTGCTGTTTTTTTTTTGTTGTTGTTGCACAGCTGCTCCTATTCTTTACAATGTTAACAATATGTAAAAGGATAACAGCCTTGCTAGTGAGGTTTTCCTTTTGTTGACATTGCACGTATGGCCCTAGTCACTGGGAATCATGTTTTCTCAAGTTCACGTACACAGAATTCTTTTTGTTCAATCGTGAATCGGCCATGACATTGAAAAGAAATCGAGATAATATCTTTTTCACCCATTCCTAGGTTCAACTGTGGTCACCTACGGCAGGGTAACATTTACATATCTGTGCATGGGGTGTCTGGGACTGCTAAATATTTGTTTATTTTTGTTGTAGCTCTTATTTGGGTAGAAGTGGAAATCTTTCATATTCTAAATTGAGTCCAGCACACTGGAAGAAGCTTTGTTGTGATGCAGCAATGGGGTTTTTTGGAGAGGAAAAACTGTTGAAGCGATGTGGCAGCGGCTGTCTAGTGTATGTCTATGAACTTCCACAAAAGTCCTGAACGTCATTTTGAAAAATATAAAAATGTATTTTTTATTAATACAGGGAGTAGTTTGTCAGTAAAACACTTTTTCATCCTGAACAAATGTAGTCCTTACCAAAACGATACTACGCTTATTGGTCATTGCTTACACGTAGCAGCAAGATTGTAAGATAAAATGAGTTTTCTCCTCTCCATAAATAATATTTGTATTACTGCTGGCCGTGCAATGATCTCTGTGATAACGTCTACTCTGCTTTTGTGAAACAAAGCTGCAGTAGTAAGGAGTTTCGGTCGAACACTAGCTGTGAAAAGGCAAGCAAAAAACGGCACAATTGGCTCTGAGAAAAGGCTTGCTAACTTGTGTCTTTTGGTTAGTATAGCGAAAGCCGTGTATTTTTCTTTTTTTATAAATACATTTCAGAGGGGTGGTCTGATCTGGACCACAAAACCTCATAGTGCATAGCCGAGGCTAGTTGGAACAACAGCTGTGTTTATCTGTCCTTCACATGACTTTATACCATGAAAATAAAATTAAAGATGATGCCAGGACTACTTGCTTATAAAAAAAACATTTAAAAAAGCAGCAAATTGTTGCATACTGTCTCTAGCAACAGTTTTAAATGTTGAACTAGCAACTGAGAATGTTTTAAGCAGCAAGAATGTGTTTGCTTGTGCACAGTTCAATTGAAATGTGTGATGGAAGATGAAGATGAACAGCCTGTCTAAGGCAAGTTGAAGTGGCGTTAGTCATGCCTCTAGACAAGGGTTGGGCTGTTACACTTTTGTTGAGTGCTTTTTTTTTTTCTACTACTCTGTTTTGAGAGACACAGTATCTCACTCCCTCCTGTAAAACTCAACTGTGGGTAATCTTTCTCTCTCGTCTAGGCTAGGTTTTCTCCATATGCATGCATGAAAACACCAGTTTGTATGTGTAAGCAGATCTTACACTGAATACGGTCAGACTTAAAACCAAAAAGCCATTGTGCGGAAATGAGAAGTAGACGGTTTTTTTTTTCTGTGCTTGCGTATATTTTGACCACCTCCACAATGGATCATTTACGTAATTAGGTCTCAACTGACAGATGCAGAAAGAGAACTAGCACGTCGTTCTCACCATCTCACTGATGACTCCATTTGTTCGTTTCGCTATCCAGCTAACCTCAATTTAACCAAGGGGAGTGGAGGTTGCTTTGGCCTTCGACCCCACACAGTCCAGTTCCCTTTTGAAGCACCGTCACATTTACACCTGTGGTGGTAAAAATCCATACCCGTTTCAGACCTTCTCTTCCAGCCCAGCGGCTTTAAAGACCGGCACACCCCCGCACATCGCCCACATCTCAGCCGCCTCCTGTGGCTGGGACCTGCTCTTTAAGCTGCCTGTGTGCTCATCTGACCATGGCCATGTTTGCTCAATAGATTTTATCAGGAGTTTTGACAGATGGTGAGCTAAACAGCTCTAGCTGGCTGTGTGTGTGATCTGATGTCGAGCGAGCGAGCGAAACTTCCCCTAATTATTTATAAATCGCAGGAGAACACAGATTGGCAAACAGTGGCGTGACCTACTTTACGGGGGGAGTAGCTGCAGTGGAAGACCCAGGCCTGCTGACGTAGTGTGGCAGGTATCTGCTGACCTGCAACCCCCCTCACTTTTGTATTTGATTTAATACTACAGTAGATTGAGGCGTGCTCAGTGAGTGAGTGGGTGAGGTGAGATGGTGAGGTGAGGTATTGAGGGCTCCACATCTGTTGTGCCCCTCAGTCTTGCCCCCCACCCCCTCACTTTTTTTTTGTAGTCCCTACTGCCATCTAGTGGACAGTCCTGCACTCGGCACTTCATCTGCCGTATTTGCCATACTGCAAATATGATGACAAATTTTTAGCATTATTAATTCATTAGTGCTGTGGACACTTAAGTTTCTGATATGAACAAAATGTGGGTCTCATATCCAAGGTAGTCACATTTCTCTCTCTGGGGTTGTGACACACACACACACACACACACACACACACACACACACACACATACGTCCTGAGCGGGGCTTCTTTGCCATTTCAGTAACCTGTCATTGAGCCGGTAGGCATGGGAACAGTCATCTGATCATTAATGTACCGAGGTCTATATTATGTGGTAGAACCTTGGAGTAACTGTCTGTTTTGAAGCTTTCATATAAATCCAACATGCCTTTTTAAGGTATGAGTTTATGCTGTGTCCGTGTGGAGAAGCTTCTTGTTATTGTGAAACTGGAGTAGTGGCTGTTTATGGATGTATTGAAAACCCCTAGAATCCACGGATGCACTCAAGAGGAATAACTAGAAACCAAATGAAGACTCAAACCTTATGTTTGGGGGCTGGGAAAAGGCTAGAATAAGCGAATACCCCAAATGGTTTTGGATGAATAGAGTAATGAGGGGAAAATAGATTAAATTGTACTAGTAATTAACCTCTCGCCCTCTCTCTCTCTCTCTCTCTCTCTCTCTCTCTCTCTCTCTCCGTCTCTAGAATGCTCTGAATGCTCACAGGCAAATCAGCGGCTGGTCAGTGTGGAGATGAAGCAGGACCTGCTGTTGCCGGGCAACACCAGCACCATTGCCAGCAGGGGCCATCAAAGGCGGCAGCGATCAGCAACGGCACCGACCGCTGCCTCTACCCCCACGACCATCATCGCCCCGCCAACCTCACCAGGTAGCACCCCCTCTTCCTCCTCCAACTCCTCATCTTCCTCGGTCCGCACCAGCGTGGAGGAAGGGCCTGAGGATGAAGGAATGCTGGAGCCAGTGGCAGCCGAGGAGGAAGAGGAGGAGGAGGAGGAGGAAAGGGAGGCAGAAAGCGAGCAGGGCCGTGATGAGGGAGGAGATGATGATAGAGATGATGATGATGATGAGGAGGAGGACGAGGAGGGTGAAGAACCTCAACAGGACAGTTTAGCAAGGGAAGGGTCAGACGTTGGGGGCGAGAGCTGCACATGCCATGGCGAAGAACACGATGACGATGACGGTGACAATATTGAGGACAATGACAGCGGACATTTTGCTCAACAGTTGGAGATGGAGGGACAGTGTGGTGAGCAACACGATGAAGAAGAGGTGGAGGAGGAAGAGGAGAATGACTGCTACAACTCTGAGCACTCTGAGGGAAGTTTAGGAGAGGACGACGAGGAGGAAGAGGACGAGGGGACTGAGGAAGATGAGGGAAGGACGGATGGGACTTCTTCACACACAAGTCACGGCACAGATGATGGCAGGAGCAGTGACTGTCCAAAGGGACTGCAGAACAAACGCTCCAACGCCAGCCTTCTCCTGGTGAGTCTCTACATCAGTCCCTCAGCTGTGTAGTATTGCCTGATTTTTTTTATTATTATTATTTATTTTCAATTTTTTTTGCTGAAGTGATATTCAGGACAAACATGACCAAGACATATTGTTGAATTTTTAGCAAGATTACGAGTTTGATTGATCTAAAAAATATCTGAACCAAGCTATTTATTTATTAGTAGCTTTGTAATCTGGAAAAATGATTAGAATTTTTCTTGGTGAGTTTTGCTATACTTGGAGCAGATTTGAAACCCATGGAATGCTGGAAGTTGGAAATAGTATCATGTCGGTTAGGAGTCTGGGCACAGCTCTGCAGCAGGTGTTTATTAACCTATTTCAAGCCCTCCTACATTTATAGTCAAATTTCCCAGTATGGTTTTTCAACTTGGAACATTTCATTTTTTTTAACGAGGACATAATGATGTGTGTATGTGCATGTGCGCGCGTACATACGTGTGAAGGTGCCATGTACAAAGCCAGGGTGAGTCTATGTTGAGCACGGTGTGTGTGTGCGGGTGTGTAAAGTGAGAGTTTCTTAATTGGTTTGACCACAGATGTTATGCTGAAGGTCCCAACCTCTCGTTCCCTGGCTGACCCGAGAGGTTGCGTTACTCTTGGGCCCTCAGGGCTTTTCTTAACTTCCCGGGTCAAACGCAGAACAAGGACCTCGCCCTTTGGCCCATGTGACCCTCAACCCCAGGCTTTCTACCGTTGCAACCCTCATGTCGTCCTGTGTCCAACAAGGCCACTTAGAAATGAAATATTACCCGCTGGTGATTTACGGGCTAGCTGGTTAAGACTCTGTTCTTCAGACGGTGTGTGTAAAAAGGAGAGGAGTTGCAATTTGAGAGTTTCTAGTGCTGTTTGAACACGAAGCATCGGGCTCTAGTTTTGTCTGTTCCATTGTTTATATGTCTGTGTCTTGTTAGTCGGCGTGAGCGTGAGGTGGGGCGTGGAATGCGGAGCTCCCGCTGAGCGGGGAGGGTGCCTTGTTTTGGATCCGCGGGCGAGGGTGACCCTGGGGGAGGGACAGATGGCCCTCGACGGGTCCTCCCCAGGTGCAGCTGTCTGGTGCAGAGCAGGGCAGAGAAGGGTCAGGGGTCGCAGGTCACAGACGAGGGCCGGGCCAAACGTTCTCTCACTTTTTTTTTCCCAGGATGCCTGTAGCACCATTCGGTTTCTCCTTTCTCTGTCTCATCCTCTCTTGTTTTTCTCCACTCCTGCATCATTGGTCGTTAAGGGACATGGATGGCTAAAGGCCTCAAGACCAAGAGGTCTCGCATGGAAATACCTCTATGCTGATCAGTCCCACAGTGGTTGTCCAGTATTCCCTATAGCTTCACATGAGTTACTAGTAAGGTCAAGTACCCTTCAGAGCAAGTATTTTCTCATGATTACTGGCTGTCTAATAATAGAGAGTAGCTACTTGGGGCATATTGGATTAATACATCTCTTTATCTATATATTTATTTATTGATTTATGTATTTAGTTTTGTATATTGTAGGCATATAATCTAGTGAGGTTCAAGTGAGAAATTATACATCATACAGTCTTTATATCCCAACCAGGACATCACTAGGCCTGATATAGAGACAGCATCCCTGTGAACTTGACAAGGAGGGTCAAATGGGGACAAAAGATGCCTTTGCTTTTGTCTTGTTTTGGGAATGAATGAACTCAGCGTCGAGCTTTGTTTCCATCCCCTTTGCTCAGTCCATGAATAGAAGTCAGAGCCGTGGAATGTGCCGGTGGCTTGCACATTGCCATCAGGTACTCCAACCTTCTCAACAACAACAACAACAAAAACAACAAGAAGAGGAGACCACCAGAAAGACCTCAGGGAGACGGTCTTCCTCAGCGTCTTTAATGGGTCTCAAGATGGTCGTCTCTTTCCTTTCTCATTGCTGACAATGACCGAAACCACAGGTGGGGCTTGTGTGCCGTTTTCCCTGTTGTTGCCGCCATCTTGGCTCTGGCTGGGTGGCATGGGTTGTCTTCCAAACAGTGGTGGTCTCTGCATCAGGCATTTTCTCAAAGAAAGCCAGCATTCCTTCCTGGCTCTAGACTTTTTTGAACAAAACTATGAAGAACAGGTGGTGTGCCCACTGCCAGAGGCGTCTCTAACTCTCTCTCTTTCTCTCTCTCTTTCTTTCTGTCTCTGTTCTTTCTCGGCTGTTGTTCATTTTGGATTGGTTGTTGTTCTGCTCCGTTTCGTTTTGTGCGCCGGGGGAGGGGTGTGCATTGGATTGTCTTTTGTGGAGGTAATTGGGTGGTGCAGAGTTTTATCGGTTTGGACGGCGTAAGATATTGTTAGGACGCCACCTGAATGATTGTGGTGGTGGTGGTGTTGTTTTTGTTTGTTTTATTTTGTTTTCAGTAAGCAAGTAGCTTTGATCAAAAAGCCTTAACATGTCTAGGGAACAAGCCATAAATTAATGATTGGCTGCTTTTCAAACAGAAAGTAGAGAAGTAGAAATACATGTGGCCATTAGAGGGTGCTAGAGTCTTCTTATAGTTTGAGATTTTTTTCTTCCTCTCCAACACTATGGGGTGCTCTTATTAATCACGAGGTGACTGAGCAAAAATAATCATTCTAGTTGGCTTCTAACCATTTATAAAACTTGGGATTGGACCTATGGCAACTATAGTCGGTGACTATAGTAGTCACATGGTAACTATAGTAACCAAATATAGATTAAGCTTTTTGTGAGCTATCCGATCAAAGGGTTAATTGGAGCATGAGACGGATGTTTTGGTCACTGTCAGACTTTAAACTATAACATTAATATAGTCCCTTCTTATTTCCACTTTTCATCTCTCACCTACTTTCAATTTACTTTCTAGTGGTTTCTACCATTATCCTTCCCTCCCCCCCCCCCCCCCCCTCTCTCTCTCTCTCCTGCCCTCTCTCTCCTTCTCTCTCCCCCCCCCCCCCTCTCTCTCTCTCCTGCCCTCTCTCTCCTTCTCTCTCCCCCCCCCTCTCTCTCTCTCTCCTGCCCTCTCTCTCCTTCTCTCTCCCCCCCCCCTCCTGCTCTCTCTCTCTCTCTCTCTCTCTCTCTCTCTCTCTCTCTCTCTCTCTCTCTCTCTCTCTCTCTCTCTCTCTCTCTCTCTCTCTCTCTCTCTCTCTCTCTCTCTCTCGCTTGTATTCTGATCCTAGCGGTGTAAATCTGCTGTTCTAGCCTTTTGGAGTGAAGGATTAATATCCTACAGCCCGGGGCATAGTAATCTGTTTAATCACACACACACACACACACACACACAGTGTATGAGGTTTGTGGCCATATGCTTAAAGGCATGAAGATATGTTTACTTAATCAGGGTGGAGTAGAGACATGGGTTAATATACTAATGTACTATGGCCTTGCTGACACATGGTGTCAACCCCCACTCCCCAACACACACACACACACACACTCTCTCTTTCTCTCCCTCGCACGCACGCACGCACACACACACACATACCAACACACACACACACACACTCCTCAGGACCACACAGCTAAAAGACTTCTTGATTGATGGAAACGCCACAGAAAGACGGCTGTAAGTAAGGGTTTCTCCCAGGGTATGAGATGCTGGCCTTGGGACACTGGTCATATTTAGTCCCGTGGAGCAGTGTGTGTGGGTGAGGGTGGGGAGTGCGAGAGCAACGGAGGAATGTCTGGCATGTGGGTGGATGCTGAGGCCTCGCTGCCTTTTGAGCCGGACCCTCTCGCATCGGTGGTCGCAGGGGTCACATATCCCAGCATTCTCTGCATACCGCATCACCTATCCCACCACCACCCAACCCCCACACACACACACACACACACACCTTCTGACAGCCCCTGTCATGACGGCTACCTAAAACTTCCCCGACCATACAGTACTCCCAGGATGACAGAGCAGAGCAGAGGTTTCACAATGATAACTTATAGCATTTTGATCCTTGCCTGAAGTGGACAGCCATGTTACACTTAACGATTTCATTCACTAAACCTGCTGTAGGTCACAGTTTAAATCCAACATTGTCCAGCATGATTATTGTACACAAAATGTGTACATGTGTCATGGTATTTTTAAAAGAGGCCAGACCTGGCCTCTGGTACTACTCAAATATGATAACTCACTGTTTTAGAAAAATGGCCTGTGGCTCTAGAGGAGTTAACCTGTGTCTCCTGCTGATGTCACTTTCTGTTTATACATTTGAGAGGGTTCCAAAAGCACTGCAGATGAACGCTCACGGTATGATTCATTCTGAAAGCACGTGCCTCTCTAGTGCGCTCTCTTTCTCTCTCTCTCTCTCTCTTACACACACACACACACACACACACACACATTCTAGGCTGGTTATCTGTATGCATGGAGCAGTAGGAGATTAAAGTGGTCACACTTTAGAAGCAGATATAACACTTGATAGATCAGCGTACTAGCAGAGCTGGTGGATGTAAAATGAACATTGCGAGTGTGCACCGTGCGATGTGGAGCGCTCCCTGTACAGACGCAGGCTGATGGTGTCACTGCGTGTGGAATGGAATGGATGGGCTGCGCTGCCATGACTAAGCTGCTCTGAATTCCATGGCAATGTCATCACCGTCTCACCCAGAGCTGAGCAAGGGGGTTTTGGGGGGAAAAATACAGGAAATGACATTTTGTCATCGATGAGTCAGGGTGGTTGGTTTTGTTTTTGTCTTTAAATAAACGAATCCTCCTCCCTATAGGAATGCTATACTACCTATTTTTGTATTTGTAAGATTTCTAAATTAGCTCCTGGTTCGGCTTGGGCTTGGCAATGCTAACCAGCGCCGTCTTGGTTGATGTCACCCCAGGCAACGTTTTAAAGGGCATGAGCGGGCATCGGACACGTGATGGAGAGGCGAGCAGCGCTAGTGCAGAGCAAGACAAGAATGGTCAGGGGGGGGGTGGGGTGCGCCCAGGGTGAGGCGGTCTAAAATAAGACCTGAAACCAGCCAAGAGAGGGACCCGACTGAGAGGGTAACGCTGGCTGTGGGCGTTAAATACTGTATGCCCTTCCACCCATCCCCGAAACTGGACCTGGCAGCCACACCATCTGCTCTGTCTAACCACTGGCGTGTTGCCTACTGACGTGTAGCTGGGCTGGTATGGCCCTACGGAGGAGCTCCATGCTTGGCCTCACCACGCCCTGTGATCAGAGGTCGCTGCCCAGGGGAGGTATGGAGGCGAGGGGACGGGACCACGTGGAAAGCTTCCCCGTGGAAGTAGATGTCATGGAGGGGGTCTGGGAGAAGCTGCGATCGCGGCGGAACAATGCCGAGGGTTCGAGATTGCGGCCCCGCCAGAGCATGCTCAGGATCTTCAACATCCATGTTATCACACATAGGCTGAACCGTCACAGGGACCGATTGGTGAGGAGGCTTTCTTTGTAAATTCTGCCCCTGTATTGATTTACCTCACACGTTATCTGACTCGTGAGTTTGGGCAGCACGAGTCGATTGATTTATTCTGGTGGTGATGTGCGATTACCACGCAGTTGCCAGATGCTTTGCTCACCATGTATTTCCGTGCGTTGATGCTTCCTTATATGAGGAAAGCTAACGGCTAACTATTTATAGAAGCCGTGTGAATTCTTTCGATTTATGACGTGATTGGGGTTTCATAAGATTCTACTATTAAGACGCTGAGCGTTATTGCGAAGGTCGCAATTAGTGTGTTATTTCAATGTCCTCCTCTTAAGATGGTGTTTAATCTGTAGCCTGTGCGTTGAGATGTGACGTCTTGCCAAAGTGCTCCCAGTGGAATTCTCTAAATTAGGATCGTGCATGTCCCTTGCTTTGTCATCATGATCTGCTGGAGGAACTATTCTATTTGGCAAACAGCCATGCGGCACTGCCTGCCCAAAATGGCACGGATGCCTGCAAGATGGTGGAATAGCTTGGGGAGGATGAGGACCTTGCATGATTCAGCATTTTAAAGTAGATGGATGTTGACCTTATATGCAGTTCAAGAATCTTTTCATTTAGCTCCTAATGGTTTCTGGTGCAGGCCAGAGAAACAGGAAACTGTTCCTGGGTCAGCAGTTTCTCCATGCACAGTCTGTCAGACGGCGATGAACTCCATTTCCCAGGATTCCTGTGGTTTCCCAACACCTGTCGGCTCATTTATGCCAGCTGTTACCACTCCCTTCTCAGAAGCAGAGGGAATGTCTCACAACCCGCACTCGTGTTTCTGTCCCGGAGCAACCTTCGCTGAAGGTCTCCTCATAGGAGCGGGTCATTATCACCTCTCAGAAGAGACTTCCTGTCCCATGAGGGTACTTCCTTGCTATAGTCAAACTCTCCAGCCAAGATAAACCAACACGGTTTATGTCAGCATCTCTCGCATTCTATCTCAGTGGGGTGCACAGTCATTTATGTAAATAGTTGTTGAGTGACTTGGATTAAGACTGTGAGATTGTAACTGAGCAGCTTTTTTGTAGCACTCCGTATTGTGCTTGCCAATACGTAGCTACATTTTGTTTTTCACCAAAGTAACATTCAATTGAATATGTCAGTGTTCTTTCTAATCGTAGTTAGGCTTTGAAGCCCAGGGCATGCCCAGGCTTGTGCCTCAGTGTTGTGTCCATCAGTGACTCGGCAGGCTTTGAACTGCATGAGATAAGACCGTCGGTCTAATGGAGGTGGATTTCATGGTCCCCGACAGAGTTCATGATCTTTCAAACTCTGAATCATCCTAAACGACAACCCCCACGTCCTTATCTAGTTCATCCAGTTCCGGAATGTCCCTTGTTTAGAGCTTAAACACAGAATCCCAATAGGACTTCTCAGGCCGAAGCTATTTGAACCAAGGGACCCTGAAAAGCAGCAATCATGTGCTTTGGAGGGAATTTAGCAATAACTTTTGCCTCATAACTTGAATCTACAGCTTACTGATTTGTTGGTCTGTCAAAAATATTTTTTTCCTTATTCATCATCTTGGCCTGCTGTGCCTTTTTTTTTTTTTCTTGCTCTTAAGATATGAGACTGTTGACTCAACTCTGGTATACACTTCCCTCAAAGTCCTTAGTTTGACTGATTGGACCTGTGGATTGAAGCGGGACAGCGTGCTTCACACTTGTCAGGATGAGTTAAGTTAAGAACTCAAAGGGTGCACATTGTTTTGACAGTGTGGCTAAGCGCTTTAAATTGGCTCACAGAAAGAGTGAAATTTATGAAATGTTTATGAATTCAGCCATTGCATAACTAGATCACTAGAAATATGCATAACGACAAACCATTTAAAGGGTATGTTGTAGTACCCTACCTGATCTTTCTCTCACAATCATGACCTTAAAGGTGCAGTCTGTGGTTCTGGCTATTGATATGAAATACCAACACCCTTTTGCCAATCAAATTACACTCATGCTCCTTTAGGTGTTTATTGGCTGGAATAGTTGGACTCGGCCCAAACTACTTTGTTTCCCATTTACATTTTTGAGCACACACATAGAACAGACCACCAGTTGACCATGAGGAGCAAATCGCTGAATTTGACAACGTGTGCTGGGTTGGAAGCGCTGACCACCTTTAACACTTAAAAAAAATAATACAAAGTTAGTAAGCTAAGCTGAAGTACTCCCAGGCTAGTAAGCCAAAGCAATGCCGACATTTCCCAATCGCTACTCAGAAGAAATGGTGGTGTGGGTACAACATTCGATCTGTGTTTGCATTTAGAACTTGACTTATGGCACATCTGTTATTAGCATGGAGTTGGTTCATCACACCCAAGGGTGCTCACTGTCCCAGTTTCCTGCAAATTCATTTATTTGGGTCAATATTTACCTTATTTTAGAGTGGGTCAGTCCTGAGTCCACAGGTCCCTTTATCAGTCTTCCTCAATATGGTGGTGGTACAGTTTGTGGTCTCCGAAAGAGTTTTCTAGACACGGGTCGCTGCTGGAAGTAGTTGTAAGTAGTCTACTTTATGGATGTCTTTCAGACAGATGTCTCCTCCACCTCTAGATCTAAATCTGCTCACTCGTTAATCCACTCACCCTGGATGCGTACTGAGGACTGACTAATGGTAACATTTTGAAGAAGAGAGTTCTCACCTCATGATTAATAAATTCGATTAATTAGCACCGGTCCTGAGGTTCAGTGGAGCAATGAATCACCCCTCCCGGGTGTTCGCCTTCAGGAGTGTCTCCAGCCCATGCAGCCAGCCTTGCTGGAGGTTACAGTGTCACTCACTCACTCACTCACGGACGGTCTGCTGACACCAATTGCTTCCAGTTCATTAACAGAATGGAATAGACTGATTGCCTACTGCGGAGGAAGTCTGTCTGAATGAGATGCCTTGGAGTCAGTCAGTGGTATTCATATCAGTCAATGAGCCTGTTAATGGTGGTTTCTTTCCCCCCCCCAACATGTCCGGCCTTGGCTCTCTTTCTCTCCTTCCCTCCCTTTCCCCTTTCATTCAGTAACACTCAATTTGGCCTTCAGATTGAAGGGGTTGCTATGACAGCAATACACATATCTCGTCTGGTGCAGAGCGCTCACCTTTTTTATTTCTGCAGAAATTGCAGCAAATCTGTCATGATTGATAACTGTCGTGTTTGCATCTCTCTGTACTTGAGTTCCGAGTATTGTGAGCCCATTGCTTCTGTTGTCCTCACAAATGCATAAGCAGGAAATGGCCTGTTTCATATTTTCAGTTAGACGGCTACTAGTGGCTCAAGAGACTGCTTATTTTGACCTTCAGCTGAGGACTGTACTTTACAGCTAAAAACTTGCAGTAAGGCTGATTTTTTTTTCCCAAGACTGTAACGGTCGCCCACATAAAATGTAACGAACTCTGAAGCACCTTGTGAAAGTTCCTCTGACTACCTTTCAGAGATGGTGTGAAGCGGACTTACCAATGACTTTGTTGCGTCATATATTTGGGGGAAAGAAGCTTTTACCCCCTCGCTCTTCTGATCAGATCAGGTCAGGTCATAGGTGTCGCTAAGAGTGTTTAACGCCTAGGCTGATACTTTACCCTGTGCCTAATCTCTTACCGTCAGTTTATCAGTTCATCATCTGGTGAAGTGTGGAGCAGCGCGCTGGTTCTGTAGCGCTGTCTCTGACCTTAAGTCGCCGCAACCTGCTCTGAATGCGCACCTTTGTTGCATTATCTAACCCGCAGCTATGCAGGGAATTTTTAAGATGTCATTATCGGCCAGCTTTATGAGAGACTCGTACTCGGCCTGGTGGTGTAACAACCGGTTCCCACAGCGCTGTGCGCTTTGAAGTTTGCCTCGTCGGCACCGTGTCTCTCCCGAAACGGTCCCTCTATCTTCTCAACAGGTGTGTGTGTGTGTGTGTGTGTGTGTGTCTGTGTGTCTGTCTTTGTTCCCTCGGGCAGAGCTGCTTATACAGGATCTGTGGTGTTGGATTAGGGGTGGAACTGATGAGATTGAGAGCGAAAGCAGATTGGGGTATACCAAGTGAGACCGTACAATTAATTAACTGAAGGCATCTGTGACGGAGAAGGAAGGAGTTGGCACAGCCCCGTATGGCGCGTTGTGCGGAGGAGAAGGCAGTGCGACGGCAAGCCGCTATAAATATAGCAGTCCTGTCCGCTCTTCTACGGAGGTAGGAGTGGCGCTTCTCCTGCGCTGTGCCACCTCTTGCCTGTCCATCTTGACAGCGGTGCCATCCGTCCCTCCACCCACACCTTCCTCTTCCTCTTTATCCCTCCTAATGGGCGATCATTCCCCTCATTAGGGCCCTGTGCATGCCAGGGCTCCTGCCAGCCTCTGGTTTTAATTGAATGCCAACTGCCAAACATTCTACCCCTGCCATCCCAACCCACAGGATACGGCGTGGAAATGTGTGCTTTATTTTGTTCATTTTGAAATGGTTCTTTATGCACATACTTGTGGTGTAATATGTGTGTGTGTGTGTGTGTGTGTGTGGGTGGTATGGTGGGTTGTCATGATTTAGTGTATCTGCCCTCTGTGTGTATGTGCTCGTGATTCTTTTTTATTTTTTTCATCTGCCTAAGCTCCTTTAGTAGCTTGCTCTCTCCCTCACACACACACCCACCCACCCACACACACACACACACACACACACACACACACAATAACCCTGTTGGTAGTGTGCCCTGCATTCGTTATGCTGCCGAGTTGGAATTTTTTTGCGGTGAGAGAATGAGAAAGGGGAAGGAGAGGAGCGGGGAGGCGTAGACTGATAAACGGAGAAGAAAGACAAGCGGCAGCGGCAGCGGCAAGAAGGAAGAGAACGCAATGAGAACCAGGTGCCGCTCCGCAGAAGCAGAGACATCAAAAGGAGCCAGCGTTTGTTTTCTTTAAGAGCTCCCACGGCCGTGTGGGAAATCTGCAGCGTCCTCGCAGAGAGTGAGAGGAGGGAAGGGGGGGGGAGTTGGGGAGGGGAAGAAAGAAAGTGAGAATAAAGGAGTGTGGCAGGGTCGTAACATCGGCAGCCGTAACACTAAACCAGAAGAATGCCAGTAAAAAAAATGCGGCGCTTGGCTTTCTCTCTGTCAATCTCTTGCTCCGACTCTTAGATTCTGTCTTTTGGTTCCAGGGTCTGAAATGTTAAAAAACTTGTGTGTGTGTGTGTGTGTGGGGGACAGAGAGAGCAGAAGCTAAAGATTAGGCCTAAGTTAGTTTGACCTGAACACTGACTGATTGTCTGTCCTCGATTGGCTAAAACTACGTAAAGTTTAGGGCCACAGGACAATATTCCATATTTGACCCTCTTTATTTATTTCAGGAATATTTCACCGAATGTCCAACATAATAAGATGATTTTCCGCTCCGCACTTGAGAAAATTGTTCTCCACAAATCTGAAGGGAGAGGGCATTTTAGGAAGTCCTCAGAAGCCTTTTCGTTCCATTCTATTCTACTTTAATAGCTAACAGCTTTATGAGCTTAAATCTTTAAAAGCCACAGGATTTCAGAGAGTCTGACTGATATTGACGCAACTTGAACGGCAACTGACGTTGAGGCCTCTGAGATTCTTTCTTTCCTAACACATCAAGGTCCTTTGCCCCCCCGCTCCATTGCTCAATGCCAACTGTTACTCAGTGAAGTGAAGAAGAACCTAGAAGATTAGATCAAATTTGACACTTAAAGGTTTCTCCTTCAAAAACACATCGGTATGATTTATAAATGCCCAATGTGTATCTGTGTGCACGTGGCTTCGATTGTGACTACGTGTGTGTGTTGGAGAGAGAGAGAGCAAGTGTGTGTGTGTGTGTGTCTGCCTTGTCGCGTGTTTTCTCTTTCTCACCCCATGCCTTTAGCAGTTTTCTGGCGGTCAGCGCATTCCTCCGTTTGGGAATCAGCTGTCGGTGGCTGGCTCTTTGGAATGCTCCCTGTGCATTCTGAAATTCCGGCCTTTTTCTCGGGCCACGGCGCGCAGAGGAGCTGAAGCAGGAAGAGCTCTAAATAAACAGAAAGAAAAAAAAAAAAGGACATGAGGAGATTGTCCTTACTCACTTGCCTGCCTGCCTCCCTGACCATGCTGTTAGCTAGTCAGTCTGGGTGAGGCCTAATACCCATCTCAGCAATGCAGCCATGTATTACAGCCAGTGGGCACCTTCAGTCAGTGTGGTACAATGTGTTTGGTTCACCCCCACATTTGAGTTGTGTTCCCATTTCACATATACAGAAACATTTAAGTGCTGTATTTGGATTAACTATTACAATTAAATAATAATGACATCTAGCATTCTATACTATTATATCTTGTTTCGAGCCATTGCGCTATCCAAGTGAAATGTACATTAGCCACTCACAATACACTAAATTAGATTTGATTCTAAGTTCCTAATGCATAGTGTGTTGTGCCACTGTTTAAGAACTAAGTGAGATTTAAGTGCTGCTGGAATCAAATGTGCTGTAGCGTTTAGCCGCCCGCTTGGACGGCTGGGATGGCTGCTCATTGCAGCGCTGTGCCCCAGCCTCTGGGGGTTCTTCCTGAGTGTTATGTTCAAATGCACTTTGCGCGCCCAGTCTGCCGCTGTCACTCTCGAGCACCGCATTGGAACATCACACGCTGTTTCTTTGGAATGATGTGTAATTGGGCGTAAGAACTCTTGTAAGTAAGGTCCCCTGAGGACACACACACACACACACACACACACGTTCGCACACACACACACAGCCACACCCTTGCATCCATTGGTTTAAAAATACATGAGCACCTACCATCCAACCATCATACAACACTTCTGAATACACACTCTTGTCCATCTTACACACACACACACACACACACACACACTCTCATCTTTAACTATGCATGAGCGCTCACCAAGTCCAGCCACACATTCCTCTCTCTGACACATACACACACTCTTACTGCCAGTGCACGTAATGCATTATGGATGAGGTACAGATCGCCATGTTGAATAATCCACAGGATGGTTGTTTAGCCCATGGCTCCCTGCAGGGACTGTGGGAAACGTTGAGTCAACGTTTGTGAGCCGGTCAGAGAGGGGAAGGCCTTCCGAAAATAAGTTTCTCCCCTTTGGGACATATCTGCTGAGTAGGCAGCAAAAACTTAGCGAGTTCAGCTTTAATCCCAAAACTGTTTCGTTGTGCCAGAATATTGACGTGTCTGTGTCTGTGTGTGTGTGTGTGTGTGTGTGTGTGTGTGTGTGTGTGTGTGTGTGTGTGTGTGTGTGTGTGTGTGTGTGTGTGTGTGTGTGTGTGTGTGTGTGTGTGTGCGCATTTACACCCTGCATAAATATGCCTGAGAGAGGTTTAGCATACTCCCATTTCTTTCTGTCTATCCATCATAAATAAACAGCCCTTGCAGAGCACTCTGCTGCGCTAGCCACTGAAGTGAGTCCAAACATCGTGGAGAAGCCTATTTCTGTACCTTCCCAACCCTTCTGAATATGGCACTCCTACCAGTCTGAGAAGCCTCCCCCACACTTCCTCTCTACGCTACTGCCTGCTACCCGCCTTTAGTTTTGTGTGATTTCCATATCTTAAAGTCAAGGAGCTGGGTGAAAGGTGAGGTTTAAGGTTAAGTCAACAAAGTTTTACAAATACTGAGTCTGTAACAAGCGCTATTTTGAAAATAGGTTGAACCCTTAATTCAGGGTAGGCCCATAAAATTCACCAAATGAAGCCTCACTCTTTTATCTATTGCTCCCTGAAGCCAACATTCGGAGTAATTGGGTTTTGTGTTCTCTCCTCTCCTTTAACTTTCTGTTACATTACAGCCACACTAACTCCAGGGAGACAAATGAAAGAATGGTAAACAAACAAAAAAGATAAATATTATGATTGGCTGTGATTCCACGAACACGTAACCGATCCATTGAGTTGGCTAAACTGGTTCCTGGATTTTTCACAAATCTGTTTCTCAATCCTAACCACAGTAAGGAAAAGGTACCGATGCAGAAAATGAACAGCCTGGAATATTCTAGCACATTTAGAACAACTGACAGTGTGTTATTTAAGGTCCGAACTAAAATAATGATTAAAGAAACAAATCAGGGTTGTATGTCTGTGCCTAAGAGCAGGGTTTGCAACATTTCTAAATCCCTGGTTGCCTGGAATGAAATAGCCCGAATTAAAAAAAGACCGTTTTGTTTTTATGTAGAAAGGTACTGTTCTTTTCATGGCCACTGCTGGCCCTTTGGGTGCCCTATGCAGAATTGCTTTGCTTATAGTTAAGTTATAGATCGATGTTAATCTCTTGCATAATTAATATAAACCGATAACACAAAATGAATTATTAATGCAAACATCTAAAGCAAACAAAAGGCCTAAATCTAACAGGCTATATGGATATTATCTTTATTCATTTTAAAACGCAAATACAATTTTATTGACTGATTTGTTTTGTTTTTGAGTATTCAGTTAAACAGAAATGTGGCCATCTTGATGCCGTTTGATGATGTGCTGATTAATGGTGTGTTGTCACTTTAAGAGGTTTAGGGCTTCTTTCTCATATTTTGACTTTTTGCCATGATGATGATTAATGGGAGAACCGTGTATGGTTGGGACATAGTTGAATACTTTGTGAACCTGCTACTAGAAAAGAATGTGCTTGCACTGAATGAAATGGAACGGTGTCTTTGAGTTTAGGAGTGCTACAGGTCATATACTTTGAAGAAGGGCAGATCAGATGAGCTGCTGAAGTTATATCTGAAGCAGGAGAGACTGGTGTGTAGGCTAGCCTTTCAGCGGTCGGTATGTGTTAATCAGTCTTAGAATAAACCACACACTCATAAACTTAAATGCTTGCCAGCGTTTTGCTTCATAGGCTTTATTTGTAACCTTAAATCTAACCTATAAGATCTTTAGCTCTCTAACGTTGGCTAGTTAAACTTGGGCGTTTCTTGCCTGGTATCCATGCATTGTGTAGGCTAATGTTCCAGTTTTTTAAGAACCATTCAAACATACGAAATGTAAGAACGTCATCCTGCAGTTTTCCCCATAGCCTTCTCATAGTTATCGTGACGGAGACGATATGTTTGCACAAGCACAAATGGATGAAGGTGTGATTTTTAAACTTGAATTAAATCCAAATTCATGATGTGGTATAAATGCTATGTTATAAGATACATGTTTGTCCGTAATGTGCGCAAAACAGTATTGGTCTCAGTTTTTCTGGTGCACGGAATGCTCAAACTCTGGACTAGTACCTTTCCGATTAACGCATACATTCCCCAGCAGACAAACCATCATGATCAACAACTCGTTCGTTTAGTGGTCAAAGTCAAAAGGGCACAAAATGCGACTAAAGGGGGGAATTTTATTTCACTCGTCTGATAGCCCATCTGACAAGGTGTTACGTTTTGGTTGCCCAACGGGATAACTTGATTCTCCTGGGACGTCAGGCTAGTGATTTTGTGAACCCTGCCTGAGAGCATGAACTGAGGCAAAAATTAACCAGTTAATGAAATCAGTGAATGACCAGCTATGGCTAAATGAGTTCAAAGTTTCTCCATGTGGGAGAGGAGCAGAGGGATGAGCCGGCAGGATTCTTCACATCGCTGGCGTGTCTAAGCCAGCCAAGTGGAAAAAAGACACGAGTCTGTCTGAGCTGATCGTGCTTACTGACCACACACAACAATTAACACTGAAACTGACACACACACACACACACACACCCCTAGACAGCATGCCCATCTACACAGCACACACACAGCACACAAAAAGCACACAGCCTTTAGACACAGCACTCATGCTGTGTACAACGTGTATGCCATACAAACAAAAATACGCCTTTCTCACACACACTGGCCCTGATCCTTGTGTCTAACATTGACATTCAGCTGGTGTCATGTAGGTGGTGTTGGGGAGAGAGCCGGTGTCTGTGTGGAGTCCATCACACCTCCCTGATGGGTTGGTGGCATTGTTGACATTTTCTCAGTTCTCTCATCACCACCACAGAGAGGATGCGAGACGCATTGCTGAGGTCTTACATCAGTTCAGCGCTTGAACCTAGTCTGGCCCTAACTGAAAGACGTGCTGAAAGACAAGACTTTTATCCCTCTTTCTCTCTCTATCTCTCTCTTTCTCCCCCTTTGTTTCTCTCCTACACACGCTGCACTATGGGATTTTCCTCTTTTAAAACTTGAGACAACTGAAGAAAGTCTTAATGTGGAACTCCTACTCTGAGACTCCACTAAAATTAGACAGAAAGAATAATAATACAAAAAAAAAAGCAAATCATGAAAGAGGCTTGAGGTAACAACACATCCCAGGCACCAAAACATGTCTGGTTTTACCAATTTTGTGGTAATTTAATTGGGCTTGGCTTTGTGTTTATTTTATGGAGACAATAAGCCTAGTCATAACAACTGTGAGGTAGGGGGGGGGCGGAGGTGGGGCTCAATCATCCACACATTGTACTAGTCAAATCTGTTCCCTTTCTAAAAAAAATGTCCTTACCGCTCTTCTTCCTCACCTTCCCTCCCACATTAAGCCACTCTACTTCTCTCCCTCGCACACATTTGTAACGGAGCCAGCCGATGTATGGGGCACTTGGGGCCATATAGTAACGAGAGATGCCACCTGTTTCTCTGACATTTAAAGCGATTAGCACTCACTTGTTCACTTTATTGGAAACACATACACCTTTTTGGGGCGAGATGTTTTGATAGTTGAACAAGTTGATGGTGGAGGGAGTTGGCCTCCCTCGGTGGAGAGGACCTGGATGTGTGAGAAACTGTTTTTCTGTGTTTTCTCACCACAAACATGCTGAGGAAGAGGTGTGTGTAAGCATGCATCTTTTGGCGTGTGTGGTTAACTACTCTGTGGGAGAGGTTCATCTTTAATACTTGCCTGAAACTCTGCAAGTCCGACTCAAAGCCTCCAGTTTAACACCCTAAGGTAGGCAGATACACACACACACACACACACACACACACACACACACACACACACACACACACACACACACACACACACACACACACACTACAAAAAAACTCTTTCTGTCTTCCCTGCGCCCGTTGCCCCACTATTGAAGCCGTTGTACACCATCTTGGCTCTGCAGCTCTGCAGGGGCCCTGTGGGACCTTTCGAACCTTACCAGACAGGCAGGGAATGGACTCTCTGCGCCTGAGAGAAATGTCAGCCGACTCCACTGACATTTCAGGTTGAATTGTTCCGACGTCTTATCACAAAAATAATCTAGGAGCAAGTAGGCTGTGTAGTAGTAATTCCTTTGCCTCCTAGGAATTCACACTCATTTCCACCTCCATTCTTTTTTTCATAAAGCAGTTGCTTTGGTAGTGGAGGGTTGCTGTCTCCATAATTTTTTAGATCCCCGAAGGTCAAAGCCATTTTAAAAAGAGTGTGAAGACATTGGCTGCCAGATAGCCCATAGATCATAACTAGCGTTCCAGAAAGTTCCTATCTCTGATATTGGGAGGAATCAATCTCTGTGCCAGGTAATTGAGGAGGTCTCCATCATGGAACATTAGCACAGAGGTCTTTAAAAACGACGAAATGAGTTAAGGGGGGACGGTCTGACCTGGTTTATGACCACCTCTCTCACACTCCCAAATGTACTCTTCTAGGTTTTCTCTCCTTTTTTCCCCCTTAGACATTTTATATCCCCTTACCCTACAATGGTAAATATTAACTGTTCATTAGTGCACTTTAAAATATAGCCTTGGTGGTTTTTTGTAGAATTGTTTATTTGCTGTATATTATTTTTCTTGGCGTGACTAATTATATGGTTTATATGAGTATCTTATTGAACCATAATTGGTGAATGAAAGACTACAGCTTTGGGATGCGTTTTCCCATGGGTGGGTGGGTGGGTGTGCAGTTCAGCTCAACATCTGTCTCGCCTCTGTCTCCTGTTGTTAATGTATTACCGTGGTAACTGTGCTTAGCAACAGGGGGTTAATGACTGTGGGACTGGCGGCTGCATCAAAGACGGTGTCCCATGCTGCTCCACATTCTCCTCATGCCAGCTCTCGCACACACACACACACACTCTCACACACACGCACGCACGCATAGCCACAGGATATTGGTCAGGTGATTCTCAGAAATATGTCCCACATTCAGGGTTTTTGGGTAAAACACAGTGGGTGAACGTCCTTTCGTTCCATAGGCAGGTGTGTGTGTACCTATGTGCACCCATTTCAATGTGGCCAGACCTCGCTGCTGGAGGAATTGTTGCCAGGTGGTGTTTACACATGTGTGTACACACCTGCACTTTATGTGAGCGTTGGTGCTAAGGGTCACAGTGAACCTCTCCTTGACATCCCTGCTGTAGGTGTTTTTGTTATCCTAGCATCACGCACACCTACACTAGCCTCTTGCATTTCGACTTTCAAAGACAGAGATCTGGATCCATACTGTCAAGCAAGTACAATGACTGAGTTTGTCTTCCACTGATTCTTGGCCTCTCCCCAAAGCGAACGACCTCATATGCCCAGAGAAAGGTTACTTATATAGTGTGTTTGACACTGTTACGCAGAGGCCAACTGCACTCAAAAGTATTTTTACACGCACAAGTTTTAAACCCTAAATGACCCTTAGATTTGACTCTTTAGTCATTTCAGAGTTTGGAGGAACAAAGTGATTTTCCTGGATAAATTCACACCTTGGTTCTCGGTTGTGACCGATTTGAATCATTTTAAGTTGAAAACCATTAGTATTCTCTTTGGGGAAAACGCATTTAAAGAATGGCACCTTTTTAGTCCTCTGTTCATTTTTCTGTGAGAAGAAAAGCTTTCATTAAGACCATTTTTAGAGGTCTAATTTTCTGTATCACCAATCTCCTCCTGGTCTGCCCTCATGCCTCACTCCACTGCATTGTCTGTGGAATGATCAAATATCTTAATGGCTCTCTCTTTAGCAGACCCCCTCTTTCACGCTCCGCCCTCCCTTTCACTTTAATGGCTCCTTCTCAGCCGGCAGGACCTTGCCCGTTAACATGTGAGAATCGGTGTCCATTGCAGCACCACAGGCTGTTTCATTCGAAGCAGTGCTATGCTAGATTAAATGGACTACGAGTTGTTTAATCTCTCTGTGCATAACTAAACACAAATCCCAAGCACACAAATAGAACACAAATGGATTAACAGAACCATCTCGGGGGCGGGTTTAGGTGTTCACAAAAGCTATTTAGAAATGTTGTATACCTATCATTTTACTTATGGGGACAGATATGTATTTGGTCTACAAGGTTCTGGTCAGTTTGGCATTCATAGGTCAAAGTTTGTTACTGATTGTTTGCAAATTAAAAAAAATCCATTGCTCAATAAGTATTAAAGATATCCCAGTAATATGTTTTCCTGCTGTACAATGAACTTGTATGAGGATCTGTGCCGTCTCAAAACCAAAGGTGGTTTAATTCCTCAGAAACTGGCCTGTGGAGATATATAGAATGAAAATGTCAAATTTAGCATATTTTCAAAAATAAAATGTGGGACACATGGGACAAAGATTTCAAGTCAGGTGTATAAATAATGGCAATATTGAACATGAATCTATTTTCAATTTTTCAACATAAATGTATGAAATGTATTACATTCACATTTTGAGGTTTGGAATACACTTCGTAAGACCAAGTGCAAACAAAATGTATATTGTAAGACGTATAGGATGAGCTTCAAATAACCCATTTATTTTGTATTTGTCTACCTGCACGAATACAGTATGTGTAATTTAGAGAATATGCCTTTTACTCCCCACTCTACTCTAATCCTCCAGATTTCATGTTGATTGCCAGGTATCATGATTTTCAATTCACAATACATTATTCCAAATTATGAACAGAGTAAGTATTCTGTTCAAGTGTACTTTCCCACAAATCCATAGCCCTCTCCTACACCCCCACCGCGGTTTCGTTTTTCTTCACGTCATTTTGATTTGCCTCATAAGACTTGTGTTTTGTGGTAAACAACTGGCAAAGATTTTGTGTACATGTGCGCGTGTGTATCTCTGAACTACTTGTTCCCTTAGGAAATGTTCGTCTCCTCCCAGCAATATCTCATCACCTTAGTAACAGTGTAATAAAGTGTGCGTGTGCGTGTGCGTGTGTGTGTGTAGTGAGAGGAGGAGTCAAAAGGTTGAGACAACGTAGTTCACAGCATTTTGCTTGTTCAAAAATAAGTAATTAGACTGTGTGTGTGTGTGTGTGTGTGTGACACCAAATACGCGTCTGGTTTTTGTCTTCTTTATCTGATGCCTTACAATTGAAAAGGTAATTGGCACCCCAGACTTCATGGCCATCTCTGTATTACAGGGAGAAAATAGCCTAATGATGAGAGAAAGGAGCTCGCTGTTAATTCTGCACCTTAGCAGCTAGTTAGTTATAGATACCCTGATTGAGATTACAGCATAGGCTACTAAAAATAATGAGTAACTTTAAGCAACAACATAGACAAGTGGGTCTTGTTTTTGAAGTCATATTGGCACACAAGAAACATCTCTGAAAAAGACCTACTGCTTCAAGTGTGTGCTGGTTGTCAATCATGTGTCCTTCCCTAGTATTTTCTTATGTCACCTCTCCCTCCTTCTCCTACACACTCAGCAACCATGATGTCCCTCGTGAGCCCTCAGTTCAGGCTTCTGCTCAGTGAGGTGAAATCGGAGTAGTGAGAACATGGATTCTTGCGCACACTGACATCTTTCCCGCGGACCACACGCATAGGGAGACAGTCGTTTCAGTGTCAGAAATCGACCACTATAAAAACAGTGGTAAACTAACAGTGGTTGAGTTAACTCTGGCTCCATTGCATGTGTTTTCGGGCGTTTTTGAGCTGAAAAATAGGTTGTAGTATTCATATGTTGCTTGAGGTTATATTGATTTATTAATTATTCAGCCTTTGGGCAATAATTGTAGGCCTCCATTATTTGAAACGGTTTGGAATAGGCCTAATAACTCTAGCAGTTTTGCTTATTCTGTCTTTGATTCCTGCATTAGTAGTCTACTAAAACACATGGGCACATCAGAGCACAACTATAGATACCTCCGGTGCTGCCAAGGGGAAGTAATCGGGCAAGAGGGCGGGGGAGGGGGGCGTTACATGAGGAGAAAAAAAACACGAGTAAAGCGGATACCATGGACAAATCAACAAGTGACGCATGGCCCCAGTAATTATATGATATGCCGTCTGTTTTCGATATACTGTTTCGTTCTGTTCTTAGTCAGTGTACGCTTTGCTACAGTGTCCTCACCGTTTCGCACAAACGCTATATGATGAGCGTCCACAGAAGGTCGGACTATACCACATTCTTACCACTGGGAGCATGAAACTCGAGCTTTGACTCTGAACAGGCCTGAGAAAAACCCTCCCTCCCTTTCGTCTTTCTCTCACTCTCTCTCTCTCTCTGACCCCACCTCCGCCTTCTGTACGGCATTCCTCTCTCCCTTCATTATCGTACTGCAGAAACCGGTGAGAGGTAGTCAGTGTGGGAACCTACAGGCACACAGACCATACGCATTCTGGCATGTCACTGGAGCCGTCCTCACGCTCGCCGTGACTGCGCTTTTCCTCGTCGGGTGTCTTGCCCGAGCATGTCCACTGCTACTCGGACATACTGTTTGGATTTACCGGGAGAAGTAACGCTTGGTGGTTGTGGAAAGATACGGATACACTCAGCGCAGATTTGTGTGGATTTTACCTACTGATAAGCTAACGCCTCGCAACCAGGGTTGAAACATGGGGTTCTATGGCACTTTGAAAATGATTTTCTATAAAGTGAGTATGCATTTTACTTTCATGTTGATAAATATTTTGTCGTATTGTTAGTTCATATTTTGTAACCTAAATCTGCTTCACATTAGATCTTGTGGGTTGATTTACGATTATCTTTTTAAAAAAAATTCCGCTCCGATAATTATGGGCTAACCTTGGACGTTATTTGGCTCGTCCGACAGAGGTGTGAAAACGGCGATATTTGCCTGGAGATATTTTTCTGTTGCAGGAAATACGCATGAATTGATCAGACTAATTTACATAACAGGAGTGGGGGTGTTTATTCAGCTCAAGCAGCGCAAGATCGTTTAGGTGTAGATTCCAGGTGTGACCCATTCAGTCGTGCTAAAAACCTTTTTTTATACGTGCCTGATACACATCAAGTAAATCACTGCGTTGGATTAGGGCGTCTACACAATCTGGGTAATCGCATTGCTTGTGAAATGAGGATGTCAGTAAGCGCAGTGATATGGTCGGTGCACCTGCTTGCGGCACTGACGGGAGTTCCCTACATTACGCCCTGGTTGCCTGATTCCTCTAGCTCACCTTCTATCTAAGCTTCTGTCTCAGTCTCTCACAATCTTCCCCTGTTCTGTTGCTTCTGTTACTGTTATAAAAGTGCTCATTGAAACCTCGCGGTGAAGGCAAGAGAGTATAATATATCGCAACGAAGTCAGTAGTCTTATCCACAACAAGGGCGATGCCAAAAGCCGATGAAACGACCACACTGTACAGTACACGACCTCGTTTTTTGACCACTGAAATCTCAGTAGCTCAGTGTTTTTAAATATGACTATAACTGAGGTGGTATGGAATTTTTCGTTGACATTACTGATCAGGGCGTCTTTATTTTGTATGCTGTATCAAGATTGTACTGTTCTTCTGGGAACAGGAGGAGCGCGTCCAAAATCATTGGATTCTTTACAGCTCCAACATTGTTGTTTTTCCCTCTGCCAAGGGCGCATTCCTGTAATATTAGTCACGTTTCTAAGCCACCGCATATCACTTAAGGTGCGGTTACGAGGTCAGTGCGGTGTTTTTCGGCTACGCTATCAAGCTCCTCCGTAGCCCACTGTAAACAAAATCTCAGGTTGACTAATCCTTTGCGTATAGTTTTTTTTAATCTGTTATCAGTCTTATATTCGCTTAAAATTTTAGATGAGATGAACTAAATATGCTTATATACCTAAATGGATTAGTTCTTCCCGTTTCACTTTAATCGCTTTCCTCAGGTTGTTAGACTAAGGAATGCCTCATGCAGACAGCTGTCAGACAGGCGAAAGTATTGATCGGGTTTGACAACTGTCTTTCCCTCCTTCCCCATTGCTCTTGCTCTCATGTCTGGCCCAACCTTCTGTTTGACGGGTAATTATTTTCAGGGATGGGCTGAATGAATGTAAGTGCTTTTTTGGATATGTCCAAAAAAAAACTTTGGTCAATTAACAAGTATAAATCAATGAAAGTTCCCCATTACTTCTGATTTACCTCAGAAGTTTCCAACACTATGGCTTGCTTTTGTTGAACATCAGCATCAATGAGAAGGACACCCATTTTGGCCTCAGTTGCCGCCACACTAAAGCAATCCCGAGTCTGAAGTTCTGAAGCTGTCAGTCATAATGAGCTCAAAAGCATCAGTCACCAGCCGAGGCTTTGTAATGCAGATGGTGGCAGCTTTTGTGTTTGGGAATTTCGAGTGTTCGCTTCCACAGAACTTCTGTGTGCAGCAAGCACAAGTTGTTTTGTTGGTTTTACACCCGCTTGGCGGTTGAGATCAGAATAATGGGGAGAGACGCACACACACACACACACACTTTGAGACAGTAAGGAACACATAAGCACATAGCAAATCAGGTTTGGATTCTTGTTGTTACCCAAGCAGCTTGCTTTCTCAGTAGCATTTCCTAACCTGATTTGGGTGTGTCGCTCCTGAAATGTGGTTTTGTAATGTGTGTAGGTGACTTACTGTAAGGCATTTATGTCCCGAGTGTGACAGCAGCCATTCCATCTCACTCAGGCTGCCTCTGCCTAGCCCCTGACAGGACATTATTCAAACACAGTGGAGGACGGGATTGTTTGTGGTGTGTGTGTGTGTGTGTGTGTGTGTGTGTGTGTGTGTGTGTGTTGGTTTTGTCAGTATTTGCTTAAAGGCTAAGAAGGGCTTTTGTCTGATGTGGAGTTGTGTTTTGTTGGTGCCGCTTTGGCTAAATGCAAATTTAGCCTCAAACACCCGATTTTTGTGAGTGTTTGTGTGTGAGAGTTTGTGTGTGTGTGTTGAGGCGATTCGCGGTGCAGTGGACCATAACCACCCCTCACTCACTTCTTTCTCCTTTTCCTCTCTCTTGTGTTTTCAGATGAAGAGGAAGTTGGACCAAGGCGAGGTCCGATCCTTCCCTACAGGAAAGAAACCCAAGGGCTCAGACTATTCAAGGTAAGACCATCCCCTTCTCTCTTCTCGTCCCCCCCCCACCCCCCGCCTCTCCAAGGCATCAACACCCCCTCTGAAACACACACACACACACACACACACACACACACACACACACACACACATCCTCCAAGTTCTGCTTTCATTGATTTGATCAGTGTCCATGTTTTTTTTTTCCTTTGTCAGTCTTCTTCATCACCTTTACTCTATCCCTTCTTTTCCCTCTGTGGCAGCCCTGTTGGTCTCGTTCCATACTCGTCCACTCCCACCACGTTCGGGGACCTCCGAGCCGCCACTGGACAGGGGCTTCAGCGACGGCGTATCACTTTAGTCCCGCCTCCGGCTGGCATGCAGGATTGGCTTCACACCTTCCAGGTGAGTCCATGTCTCACATCCATGTATCACTCCAGTGTGGATGAACATATCTTACATCAGTACTAACAGAAGCGAGTACAGAAAATACAGGGGGAAAACAGTTTTACTGTTGATTTCATATCCCAGTGTCTGGGTAAGGATACAGAAATGGCATTTTCATTTTTTTGAGGGGTATATTTTTTGAGTCTTAAAATATCCAATTCATTTTGTCATGCTAGAGGCGCCCTTCCTTCTCTGCAGGTATTAGCTGTTCCTCTCCGAGAGGAGAAGATGGGGGGAGGCAGAGAGAGGGGAGTGTGTGAATGAGAGTGCAGCGCTGGGTCTGTTCGGGGCTAGTGTTTTACCGTAATTAGCTTTCCCCTCATGCACATCTGCAGAGGGCTTATGTCTGCCTTCTCACATACTCCACAGCCCTCACACAAACACACACTCACACACTCAGTCTCTCTCACACACATACACACACTCACACACTCAGTCTCTCTCACACATACACACACTCACTCTCTCTCACACATACATACACACATACACACACTCACTCACTCTCTCTCTCTCTCTCTCTCTCACTCACACTCACACTCACACTCACACTCACACTCACACTCACACTCACACTCACACTCACACTCACACTCACACTCACACTCACACTCACACTCACACACACACACTCAGTCTCACACACACTCAGTCTCACACTCAGTCTCACACACACATACACACTCACACACTCAGTCTCTCTCTCACTCACACACACATACACACTCACACACTCAGTCTCTCTCTCACTCACACACACACACACACACACACACATATTACACCTGTATACACACACACACACACACACACATTAACAGATAGTATAACAGCTCATGCTGCAGGCACATCTCATTCAGGTATATTGTCCCAGGTGTTTGCTAACCCTACAGGTACAGGTGTGTCTGTGTATATGAGAGCGAGCGAGAGAGACTGTCTGTTCAAAAATATTAATCCCCTCCTCCGGTAAAGAAAGAAGCCTCAGATTCCAGTCCCTACAGGTCCCCACACATCCCTATAGCCTAGCGTCAGTTTTAAATAAGCTTTTCATTCGTGTTCCTCTGACACGTTTAGCTATGAGACCACACTCGCAGTTTTGAGTGTGCGAGTGCTGAGTGACGGAAGGCCCCTCCACTGCTTCCTGAAAGGAGGACGGTCTGTTTGTCAGAGTGAAAGACAGGCTTAGGGCAACTTTAAAGACATTTGAATACCACCTTTCTCTCTCCTAGGCAAGGTGGGGGTGATATCACTTCTCCTTTTTTTTTGTCGTCTCTCTTTGGTGAACGCAGAGAAAAAAAAAAGTTTTTTTGTGATCCAAGGCAGCAGTAGTAGCTAATGAGGTCACTTTTCTGCAAACCAGTTGTTTATAGTCTCATTTGTTCTTGGCGGTGGTGGAAATCTAAATCTGCTATGGGTAGATTACTGTGCTGGCTTACCATTTGGTAGTAGTGCCAGCATCCGGCATTACCTCTTCCCAGAGCTTTCACTCTGACTGTGTGTGTCTGTCTGTCTGTGTGTGTGTGTGTGTGTGTGTGTGTGTGTGTGTGTGTGTGTATGTGTGTGAATGTGTGCTTGCTCTGGAATAAAGTGAAGGATTACACATTGCGCTGTTCTTTTTTTTTTTCTTCTTTTCTGCTGATTCTCTAACTAGTGCATTTGTTAATCGGCTCTTCTTTTGTGTGTGTGTGTGTGTGTGTGTGTGTGTGTGTGTGTGTGTGTGTGTGTGTGTGTGTGTGTGTGTGTGTGTGTGTGTGTGTGTGTGTGTGTGTGTGTGTGTGTGTGTGTGTGTGTGTGTGTGTGTGTGTGTGTGTGTGTGTGTGTGTGTGTGTGTGTGTGACCGCTTTCCCTCTTACGCAAAATCTCCCCACTTTCGAATAGTTTACAGAACTTCCTGGCACTGAGAAGGTGGCTTTGTAACCCAGCTCTCTTTTCAGGGGATCTGTCGTAACTGATTATGTCACGAGCCTCTGTCTGAAGGAGACACACACACACACACACACACACACACACACACACACACACACACACACACACACACACACACTCTCACAGGCACACCAGGATATACACATTCAGACAGCTTACCCATATACCCTCATTTGCGAGCGTAGACACACGTAACCTTTCCTACCCTAAACAAACGTTCAGTTTGCCAGTCATTTCCTCTGAGGTCACAGAGCAATCTGATTTGCAGAGGAAATGATCATTATCTTTGCTCATTGTAATCAGGCAAACACACACACACACACACACACACACACACACACACACACAC
>NC_045169.1:5275776-5398276 GCF_900700415.2 Clupea harengus
ACTGTTGTTGTGTCGAAAGGAGTCTGAATTCTGTTTCAAACTGTTGCCTGTATACACACTATTGTGTGGAGTGGCATTGTTCCTAGAAACAATGGGTGGTATGCTGGAGGGCAGTTGGTGTATGGTCATCTGAATGCCCAATCGATTTAGAACGGGTTTAAGGATTAATTGTGAAAGTTATGCCCTTAATCCTCTTCCAGTCTCTCTCTCCTTCTCTCTCTCTCTCTCTCTCTCTCTCTCTCTCTCTCGGTCCTAAGGCACTTTGTCTGTCTCTGGGCTTGGCCTTGTCCCTTAACTGGAGGGTGAAAAGTGAATTTCTGATCTGTCCGTCTGTGACAATGGAAATCCCTAAGAGGGATGAGCGAGAAAGGAGAAGGAGCGAAAGAGAGAAAGTGAGAGCAGTGGGGACTGGGATGCTGCCAACACATTCATGCTTGGATTTCTCTGCTGCTGATTGTGAAGAAATCTGCTCACTTTACCATACGGCCCAGTAATGCCTCTCTAGAATCAGCGTCTTAGCAGTCTGAATCTCCAGGATTACAGCCACACATGTTACTCCCATATTAAGAGAGCTCTCTCTCTCTCTCTCTCTCTCCCCCTCTCTCTCTCTCTCTCTCTCTCTCTCTTTCTCTCTCTTTCTCTCTCTCTCTCTCTCTCTCTCTCTCTCTCTCTCTCTCTCTCTCTCTTCCTCCCTCCCTCTCTCTAACTATAATCTGAATATCTGCTGCAGTATGTGTGCAGTGGCTGATCGCTGCTGATATCCTGCCTATGATAATCCCCCCCCCCCCCCAAGAGAGCTACTTGGGTTTGGTGCTTACACTGAGTGGTTGGGTGAAGCTCACCAAGGCCGGCTCTCTCACGGCCATGAGCTGATGCTCCACCCTACAGAGTGCCATAGAGACTCCTCTCATGCAGTCACTGACGGTGATGCCAGCGTTTGAGCCAGTCTCACCTCAGCCTCCCTTAAGCACTGGCGGGTTGGGTGTGTGTCATTCCCCCAACGTGATGGTTTGGGCAGAGAGGTCACCCAGAGGACAGACATGGTCAGGGCTGGCTGGTTATGTTGACTAGGGGGACTGTGGGTCCAGGCTGCTCATTCCCACTTGTGTTAGTAAATATGTGACACGGGGAAATGAAACATGCACACTGACAGTATAACACACTGTGTTCATACTGAAACGCCGATTGGATTGTGAGGACTTTCATTTTGTTACACACTAGAAAATATCATTTAATCTGAATCTGTAGCCAAATGTCAAACTGCAAATGGTCGTACAGTAGTCACCCACCCCGCTAATGAGCGAGGTTTCTGCTGTTTTGTGTGTGTGTCTGTGTGTGCCTATAGACACACACAAGCGTGCACAAAGGGCCTGGAGCTGCTGTTTTCTGCGGTGAGGCTTAATTTCCCCTCTCAGTCAGCCCAGTTTCGGTGTACATTCCTTCTGCAAACAGAGACTGCTCCACCTGCTGCTCTCCTGTCTGGGCCTGCCTTGCCCTTTGACTGTGTGTGTGTGTGTGTGTGTGTGTGTGTGTGTGCGCAGTATGTGCCAGAGGAGTGAGCGAGCGAGAGGGTGGCAGAGTCGGAAACAATCACAGGCGTGGCAGCAGCACGCACAGCAAGAAAGAGCTGCATTGCAGAATCCACGAGGCTGGCGCATGTGGCGCTCGTTTGAACAGTGGCATCTACTGTCCAGCCTGTGTGTCCGGGCTGCAGGGAAGCTCAAGCAGGGGAGACGCGTGTGATTGGCTGTTTTTAAATCTGATTTAGCCGCAGCTTCCAAGAGCCTCCATGGGGGTCAGTCGCTCGCTCCCCGTCTAGCCCAGCAGAGGGGCCTTCACTGGGGCTATCTACCCCAGCAGAGGGGCCTTCACTGGGGCTATCCTGAGGGCCTGTTTTAAGACAACCAGGCGGTGGGGTAGTATGTGTGGAATGTCAGGTGTGAGCCTCAATATTTACTCCCGTCGCCTAGGAAACCAACGGTCAGAAAGAGTAAGGAGCCGAGGGGAAAGGAAAGGGCGGAATTGACGGAGACAGAGAGAGAGAGGGGAAGGGTAGGGTGGAGGAGAGAGAGGGAGTTTTTTGGAGCATAGCTGTGAGCAGCAGTGCTTAAATATTTGACTTTGTGTTTTCACGCCTTTGGCTTCTTCCAGGAGATTGTCAGATCTCAGCAAAGAGATTGAGTGTGTGTGTGTGTGTGTGTTTGCTTGCTTGCTTGCACCAACACTGTTCTTGGAAGAACAGTACTTGCTACTTCGACTAGATTTATTCCCTGTCCGCATAGCCGGGCCATGGGAGACTCCCCTGACCAGAAATGCACACCTCAGCAGAATAAGATGTGTATACACACACACACACACACACACACACACACACACCATACATACAGTCACTTTCTCTGCTGTGCACCCACACTAATGTAGACATGCTTCCCGACATTCTTTAACAGCAAGATGTTCTTGCAGAGAATTTTATGAGCATGTACCGCTATTGAAGATGAGGAACAAATATCTCAAAGCTACCCATAGGCCTCCTGAGACTAACAAATCATTGAGGCGGTTCGAAACACAGGTCTAGACCCTTCTCTCCCTCCTCTACCCCTCCCCCCTTCCTTCCATCCTTTCCTTCCTCTCTCTCGCTCCTCTCATCTCCTCTCCGTATGATCAACAGGGGGCCCTAATTCATTCGCGCTTTTGCCGGAGCGTTTCCGCCATCTGAGGAATTAATCGCATCGACTTAAATTTGCACAATTACATTAAGACGCACACAAATGAGAGCCTGGCGAGTCGCAGCCATCAATATCCCATTAAGCGTCTCTGATGAGGCCGGTCTCCGAGGTTTTCAAGGCGTTTTTTTTTTTTTGACGGGCGGGAGCGGGTCCTCTGTCTCCGTCTCTCGCCTTTGTGTTCCGTCACAGATGTTGGCGAACGAGAGCGGCCCAAAAGAAAGACGTTTGTTTTTCGTCTGGCTGAAAGAATTGATGAGAAAGAGAGAGAGAGAAAGAGAGAGGGGCGGGGGCGGGGGGGGCGGGGGCGGGGGGGCGAAAGAGTGAGTGCGGAAGAGCCAAAGATGAGACGCGCCACACACTGAAAGGGGATCCTTCGCCGTCGTTTGGGGGGGGAGATGTTGTGTTTGTAAATAATCTCGGTGAGTGGGTGGGGAGCTCGGCGGTGGAGATACTCAGTGTGTGTGTTCCCAGACGTCGTGAATCATTTTCTCCTCTTCAATTTCCCCTCCCTTATCACCCCTCCACCGTTGCTCTCGAAGCACAGAAATGAAATTCTCAAGTGAAAGGAAAAGCATAACAGTGATTGTTAAAGCAGAGGCTGTAATGTGGTAATATTACAAAACCATTAATAACAGTAATATGCCTTTTTCTCTGTCTCTCTCTCTCTCTCTCTCTCTCCACCCACAGTGTTTGCGGACGCTGGTGGGACACACGGGCGGCGTGTGGTCATCCCAGATGCAGGACAGCACCATCATCAGTGGCTCGACCGACCGCACACTGAAAGTGTGGAACGCCGAGACGGGCGAGTGCGTGCACACGCTGTACGGACACACCTCCACTGTGCGCTGCATGCACCTGCACGGCAAGAGGTGAGCGGGTTCAACGTGATGTCTCTGTGCTGTTCCTATGTGGAGTGGTGTAGCCATGATGTCTCTGTGCTGTTCCTATATGGAGTGGTGTAGCCATGATGTGTCTGTGCTGTTCCTATATGGAGTGGTGTAGCCATGATGTGTCTGTGCTGTTCCTATATGGAGTGGTGTAGCCATGATGTCTCTGTGCCGTTCCTATATGAAGTGGAGTATTTTAGATTTTTTTTTAGTATTGTAGATTTGGAAGTAAACTGTGGTAATACATTTCAGAGGCATTTACTCCTGGAAAAAACAACTCTTGCCTTTTTTCGCCATTATTTCCGCTCCCCTAATGAAGTTGTGTTCGTCTTTGTGTCTCAGGGTGGTGAGCGGTTCGCGGGACGCCACGCTGCGCGTGTGGGACGTGGAGTCGGGCCAGTGCCTGCACGTGCTCATGGGCCACGTGGCGGCGGTGCGCTGCGTCCAGTACGACGGGCGGCGCGTGGTCAGCGGCGCCTACGACTTCATGGTCAAGGTGTGGGACCCCGAGACGGAGACGTGCCTGCACACGCTGCAGGGCCACACCAACAGGGTCTATTCACTGCAGGTGAGTGAAGTGGACTGAACACACACACACACACACACACATTGAGCAGGTGATCTAGTTACATGGGTTGGTCAAGTTTATTTATATAGCACATTTCATATGGCATACATAGACACAATGTGCTTTGGTGGCAGTATGTCACATCTATTCATTTATCTTAAGTGGATAGACAAATAAATATTGCCCATATACACCAACCACATTCCATTACAACTATTGGTTGAAGCTCTACACATGTGTACCCACGCTCATAAACACATTAGTTGGTGAATGTTGATGATGGAGGGATTTCTTACCAAGGTGTTATCTTTGCCTCACTCCAGTTCGATGGCATCCACGTGGTGAGCGGTTCTCTGGACACGTCCATCCGCGTGTGGGACGTGGAGACGGGTAACTGCGTCCACACGCTCACCGGCCACCAGTCCCTCACCAGCGGCATGGAGCTCAAGGACAACATCCTGGTCTCGGGCAACGCCGACTCCACCGTCAAGATCTGGGACATCAAAACCGGACAGTGCCTTCAGACTCTACAAGGTAAGAGGAAACGAAAGAGGCTGTCTGAGGAGAGGAGTATAAGAAGAGAGAGAGAGAGAGAGAGATGAGAGATGAAAGGGGAAGAGTGTCCCAGAGACGAGGGTTGGGATGGAAGGAGAGCTGGTTAGGATTGATGGGTGTGTAGGCTGTCATTCGTGCACTGTAATTAGAGGTGGGGTGTAGTGGGGTGTTGGTGATTCAGTAGGTCAGGCCAGCAATGGGGTCAGTGGGTATTTCCAGTCACAAAAACACTCTTGCACACACACACACACACACACACACACACACACACACACACACACACACACAAAGGTGATGGAAAGGGACTACAATGGTCCCTGCATTCCTGGCCGATTTACTCGGCAGAGCGAGACCAGGCTCGATCCTCTGTGTTTCTCCCTCACACAATTACTCTACAAAAACAAAACTCAGAGCCAAGGAACGCATACAAGCAGCCATTCATACACAACACAACACACTGCTTCATAGCTAGCCATCTCCATCGGGCGGTTTGTGTGCATCAGATTTTATGTGATAAGGATTTACTCTGTTCAAGTGTTGCACATTCATGTCTCCATTGAAGCATTCAAGTTAGAAACTTTATTTATTGCTGGTTAGCCAGTTGCAGAGACTTGGGAAAAGTCTGTGTTTACTTGATGAAAGATAATCCACACAAACAGCTTGATGACAAAAGTGAGAATGTGAGTGGTCTTTTGTCAAGACATCACACAGGCAGTGTAGACATAGCGCTAATGGCTAACTGGCATTCTTTTATATACAGGCTAATCCAGCGACATACTGGTATTGCCTTGGAAGTTTGACACAAACGGCTAACGCTAACGTCTTGCCTCTCTCTCCTTCCCCAGGGCCTCACAAACACCAGAGCGCTGTCACGTGCCTCCAGTTCAACAAGAGCTTTGTGGTGACTAGCTCGGACGACGGCACGGTCAAGCTGTGGGACCTGCGCACGGGCGAATTCGTGCGTGACCTGGTGAGCCTGGAGAGCGGCGGCAGCGGCGGCGTGGTGTGGCGTATCCGCGCCTCCAACACCAAACTGGTGTGCGCCGTGGGCAGCCGCAATGGCACAGAGGAGACCAAGCTGCTGGTGCTGGACTTCGACGTGGACATGAAGTGAAGGGGCAGAGGCCGTGTGGCCAGCTGTGACTGAAATACCAACGACTCGGTCCCTGTGGAGAGGGGGGCGTATGAGACCGAGTTACCCCCCCCCCCCCTCACCCCCCTCAAAAAAACATGGAGGTGATGGGGAAGTGGAGTTCTTATTGACAGTTTCGAGATCACCTCAAGAACGTAGCGGGAGGCAACAGATTATGCCAGAATGTTCTAGAATTCCGTTTCCACATCACCTCCAGTCCCTGCCCCTTCTCCTCGGCTGGCACCGCCCTTTGGACTGAGACCCCAATCAAAAAAAAGGGATGGTCGGCTAGCGCTGAAGCACTGACTTAAAACTGATACAAAGGCCAAAATTTCTCCATCTCCCTCTACTGGTGTGGAGATGTATTGCACAGAAACTCATCGCTCTCCGAACAGCCTGGTTTAGCTATGTGGGGGGATGTGAGTATAAGGTACTGTAGTGAATGTAGGCTTCTTCAAGAGACATTTAATACCAAGCCAGGCTGTGGATTGACTGCTGTACAAAACAAGTCTACACGAAAGAGAGAGAGAAAAAGAAAAAAAAACTTCAAACACGGACGTTTTGTCACGCCATAGTAAATATTGTATAAAGGAAAAACATGCTGAAATGGATGTAAATTGTTTTCTAAAGAGAATATGAATATTGCTTCTTATGGGGGTGGGTCAGGGCATGAAAAAAAGTATATATGTGGCAACAGCCTTTAAAAAAAAAAAAACTCACCTCATCATTTTTTACAAAGTTCACTTATTTGCCGCTGTGTCGTCTCTCGACATCTTTTGAGGACATCCTGTACTGTGAAAGTTTGATCGTTCTTGCATTGTCACTCATCAAGACGAGGAAGAAAAATAATCCATGCCACAACACCCATCCTGTTCTACCATACTTGCCAAGAAACTCACCGAGTTTCACAGTGTTATTACCCCCCCCCATCCCTAGTCTCCTCCCTCGCTCTCCTCCTTCTCATTCTTTCTCTCGCTCTCTCTTTCTCAGCTTACTTGGTCAAGTTTGTGGAACCGCTCTATATCCTCTATGGCCAAACCTGCTGAAATGGTCTGCTGCTACTAAGAAGACCTTCTTTTTTTAATCAATGCTGTTTTCATGGCTGTGACGTTTTAGTCCCAGGATGAATAACTTCCAAACCAGACGTTGCTGTGTTGACTTTGTCCTTTTCGTTTGTGCCATTGATACTGAAGCCAAATGTGCCTCTAAGAGGCTAACGGTGATTGACAGGTGGTGAGCGTGCTTGTGGTGCTGTGTGTGTACTTGTCGAATGAAAGCTAGTCGGTTGAAAGCTGTGAGTGAATGAATGTGCTCCATCTTGTGCTCCGTTTCTGAGATGTATGGCTTTTTGTTAAACGCAAGGAGGATGTAATGGCATTGGTTACTTATTGATGGTGATTTATTTTTATTTATTATTGTATATGGCCACTGTGACTGTGTTTTGCTTTCTCAGTGTCTGATCTTGTTATGACTATGAACGCAAGACTTTTAGCTAAGCTGGCCATCCACATAGGCTACTCTCCGTGTTAATTGCCATACACCAGTCAATCTGAACTGTGACATGTAATTGAGCATTGCTCTCCTTCACAACCGTTTTCTTTTCTTTACTTTTCTTGCCCCTCATCCTATCCCCCCCCACCCCCCTACCCCAACAACCCTGGTTTATGTTCTGTTCTGGTTTGTGAAATCAGATGAGTCTGGCTTGATGTTTCATTCGAAAGGTGGGATTAGGAAAAAAAAGGATCATCTTATCATTTGATCCATGACATTTTTTAATCATTATTGTTATTTTCTTATAAATTATAAAGTGCAATAAATTGTGCGGTATCATTTTTCAACTCTTGGTGTTTACTGTGCTGTGTCTGAAGATGAAAGAGTGAATTTGCAAAAACAGGGTGAAAGTCATCTGGGAGAAGTTGTTAATCAGCCAAAACCTTCTCTTTCTCCACACACAAACATTGAACGTTTCTTTTTAAAAACTCCTGATCAATGCTAATGTTTGCCTGTATGAAAGTTTGTTTGGATCAATAAGGACATTTGCAGTCACCCTAAAAGCATTCAAGAAGTTTTAATCGATGAAGACGCAGCCCTGTGCTGAAAGGCCATCTCTGACGCCTCTCGTACTGCCTCAGATAATAGAACCCCTTCAGTCAAATACACAGGGCCCCAGTCTGAGCCACACAAGTATGCAGCAGCCATCATTCTGTCTAAAATATTTCCCACAATGCAAGTCAAATTCGGGTTATCCTTCATCCCTCCGCCATCAAATGGATGCGTAGAATTGGCAGCCGGGGTGATGGACACGACAAGAAATTACATTAGCAAGATTAAAAATGGAAAGAGGGGTTTTTTCCCATTAAAAAAGCTGGGTAATGCTTTCTTTTCTTCTCTGTGATGGCGTGGGATGAATTGGCCGTTCGTCTGTAAGAAAAATAACACATTAAATTAACATTAGCTCTGGATGATGGCGGAAACCCATTCATCAAAGCCAACGATCCTCTCAACAGATACAAAAAGAAAAATTAATTCTGGGATGTCTGTAACGATGACAATGCAACCATTCCAATCTGGTTCTAAGTGTTCTCTCTACATATAATTGTTGTCATAGCAGCCTCAGGAGAACAGTCCCCATCTTTGGCTCCAGAGACTGCTAGTTTTGATCACAACAGGAACACTGCGCAAGCTAAGCAGGAGGGAGTTGCCTACATTAACTTCAAATAGTTAATTAACCTTACTTGTGTTTTACTGGCAAAATCTTACGAAACTTTCTCCCATTAGGGACCGTATTTGAAGGCTACGATTCCATAAAGGTCAATACAGGGAGTGGAGTTTACAAGCTCACAGGAAATCCTTAAAAGCTAGAGAGACAAAAGGTGAACCGTGGCTGTATGAACAGTAATGGCCATCAAGCCTGCCCGCACATGTCTGAGAGTACAGGTTTTATAGAGGGTGCGCCCGAGTACTGTGAAAACAAGTAAACAATACAAAATGACTCTGGTATTCCGTTGTGAAAACAGTAGCGCACAGCAGAGCTTTAATGAACACATTCTTAAATGTTCTTCCAGGCCTCCCACACGGGAAATTTGGAAACATAAATTGTAGCTCAGGTTCTGAGGGACTGGGTAAACTGAACTCATTAGATTGATGCTTTCTTTCTTTACTTCTCTTGCTCTTTCGCTTTCATGTTTTGGAAATTGGAAAAGATTATGTAAAATACCCCCTAAGACACTGTAGTTATACGAGCTGGACGGCCCTTTTGTTACCAGGTTTGGGGAGAGAAGATTGCTCTGGAATATCATTAGTACCCAAGCTGTACTTTCATACGGCGTCCATGCTCTGTCCATGAGACAGCTGCTGTGAGTTACCTCAGTCATCAATGCAAATGGACAGGACTGTATACAGTGAAACAAAAGAGCTGATATCCATAGCCTGTTCTGGTGAAACCTACTGTAGAAGTCCTTTCTCCCCGCTGCTTTTTTAGGGATACGAATGATATACTCAGTGATACCCTTACCCTAGTTTGTAGACCTAAGGGAGGGGGCTACAGCTGGGAAACCAACGGAACTAAATTGCTGACAGCCGGTCTTTGCCTCAAGTGGTATGTGACTGTTCCTCATGTGAGGACCCCCAGAGGCAAGGTAAACTGGCGCTTATCATTCCTACAGAACTGCTCAGGTGTCTCATGGGAGAGGGTTTCAACACACAGCAGATGAGTTGGAACACGTCTAGAGAAAAATAGACCCCTTCATAAACACATACCTTTCTAATAAGACCTGTTTGCTTGAGGCTAAGGAACAATCATATTAGGTAAAACATGCCAAAGGGTGCTTGGAGACTCAATTTCACAATTAAAACAATTGAGAAACACTCATGTTTCTAGTTACTCATGCATTCAGGCATATATTTCTAGCAGGACTCATACATTGCGTATGTTAGACATGACGTGTCTGTTGATTGAAGACATTCTTTTTCTCATTGCGAAGTTTTGATCTCAAGCACTGTTCTCACGCTGTTACGACCTTCAAACTTCCCTCCGGGTGTTTCGCAAGGGAAAATGTATCCTTGATTTCTTGACTGATTGATTTCTGACTTTTCATGTCGATTTCATCTCAAAACAACTGTACTGAGAGAGATTCTATGGGAGTTTGTAAGCATTAGCCTCAGCATTAGCAATGGGCCTCATTATCCATGGCTTCTACGGGGCCTCCAACTCAGTCACTCAGAGACGAGAAACATGAAGTCTAAAGCAGGTCTTCATTTTCATGTCTGTTTTTTTGCATTAGACATTTAAAACAAGCCATTAAAAATCAGCCATTAGTAAAACCTCAATTTCTCAAAGTATGTAGCCCATGTGATTCTGCTATCAACATGGTTGAATTTAATAATCAAGGCTCTGTGCTTAGGAGTAACTCTCAGGTAAGGTTCGTGCACGGTCTTGAATCTAACTGTATGGCCAGTCAGCAGCATATCATTACCCCCTGCTGGCTACCAGGCCCCTGGGGGACTGAGCAAGCCACCACTCCATCCTGTTCGACAGTTTCTCGTCTTGGAGAAACAGGCTGACCCAGCTGCAGCGTGTGCATAATCAGCTCCCAACCCTAGCCCTGCTTCAAGCCCGATCATTCAACTTACATCCATGTTTGCATTATGTATAGGTTATTCATTACCATAGTTATGTATGCAGTTCTTATTCCATGGGCACACAGTCATTTATAATACAAGTAAATGGGCTGGCTGGGATGACACAACAGATGTCCATGTGGCTGCGGCACCTGCTAGTCGAAGCCATTCATTCTCCTATTTAAGGGACATTATCGACCCGCTGTGGTGTCAGAGATTGGCTTCTGGTCGCTGTTTGACAGATGAAGATGATTAATCAGCGTTTAAAAATGTGACTTTGCCATTGTGTCTCTGTGTTTGTGGTTTGTGTGTGTGTGTGTGTGTGTGTGTGTGCAGGGGGGGGGGGCGGTGTTATTCCCTTTGCCATCTGCCAGAGGATGGTTGGTCAAGTTCCGTGGCAACAAAGACAGTTGGTGTAAGGGGGCGGGAGGTTGTTTAATGCCATTATGCATTCATTCAGTTCCTGTTCCTTCTATCTTTTCCTTTTCTTTCATTCTCTCTCTCTCTCTCTGTCTCTCTTTCTCCATCTCTCTGTCTTTATAGCTGGCGGCTTCCTTATTTCTCCTCCATCCTGCCCTTCCTCTCATGTTGTTTTTCTGTCTCCCTGCAAGCAGAGTGTGACAGAGGCTGTGTGGATCAATGCAGTCCTCTCACTCACTCACTCACTCCCCCCCCCTCCACCCCCGGTCCTCTTTTCTCTGCTTTCTTGCATTTCAAATGCACCCCGCAGCTCTATGCCTCTTCTCTGTCTGTCTTTCTTTCTATCTCATGCTCACCTTCTCCAGTTCATCTTTCGAGGCAAAGGGGGGGGGGTTGGTGCTATCTAAGTGATCGTGAGCAGTGAGACGAGAGATAACACCAAAGGGAAAAGCATTATGGGAGGTTTCTTTAGGCAGCGGTCGGCAGCTCTGAAGCCCATGTGGTAGTTGTGCGTCATGCATGCCGGTGACCCCTCCGTGACCTCTGTCAGCCCCTGCCTTTGTGCGAGGGTGACTAATGGCCCGCCGGTGACAGATTAGTTTCCAGCCCGAGACAAAGCAGGAAGTCATTGCACTGTTGGTTTCCCTGGAAGCAGGAGGTGTTTAGGAGGTATGGACATGCCCAATCTGTCACCATGGTGACAGGGGTTGTGAAAGGGAGGTCAATGGGGGGATCTGACCCCCGAAAAAGTCTATAAGTGGGCCTATAGGCTGTCAGTTAGTGTGCCAGTTAACGTAGCACGTGCAGAGAATATACAGAGTGGCAAAAATGCCAGAGCATATTATCTGCCTCAGGTGAAACATTTGTTTTAACCCTGTCATTCACAAAACCATTCCTATGTCTCTGTCTCTTTCTTGGGACACGCTCTGCATGCTTCACTGACAAATTCTCATTTTTGTCTGTCCATTTTTCTTTCTTTCTTACCATTGGTTTTTTTCATCACTTTTCCACACTCATCTTTTCACTATTTCAACTTGTCCACGTAACAGTCAAACCTTTTTTTCCCCTCTGAGAGAGTGCCTCTATTTTTTGTCACTGCTAGACTGTGTGGTGACTGATTGCCAGTACAGCTTTTCTATCTCTCTAAAAGCTCTCCATTCCTAGCAGGTATCTCTGCTATACATCTTAATGGGAATCAGTCTTCAGTATGACACATCAGTTTTCTTCACCAGATGACACCTCATCTTTTACTGTTTTCAGACTTTCTTTATGCCAAATTAAAGGTCAGTTCAGACTAAAGATTTGAGACAACACGAGCTGCAACTTCTTGAAACCATCAACTTGCTGCAACAGTGTTCAACATAGATCAAACTAAACAGAACAATATACTTTGTCTTTGACAAAAAAAACATCAAGCTCTTATTGCATTATGTTTTCATATTTATCTGGTCTTGTGAGATGTAAAAAATGACTAGATACACCTGATATATTGAATACAAATTATTCTTGAGAACAAATATTACTTGCTGCTGCACTGCAGTTACAGACCTCACCACACTTGTGCTGTACGTGATTTAATTAACATTAATTTGAGCTTGATATTCTGAAACAAATCACACAAATTCACAAAAAAAATTCTACATTAATGTAATGTTATGCTAGGTTAGTTTTGTCTTGAGTTTCAGTATATAAAGTGTGAATCAGTGTGAATCTCAGACCTCTGGATGGGATAGAAACTCGAGCTTTTTAATGAGCTCATACTCAGCCTACACGCTGTCATTACTGTCTTGCCCCATCAAACATGTGGTTACAGATATGCCATATCATCATTTTATTTCCAGTTACACAGTACAATTCAGTTCTGTAAGAAGGCAGTTTATGGGACAGCTCATTCGTCATTGCCAATTGAGTCAGGAACTGACTCCGGACCAGGGCATGCAGAGACAGCTGCTCTTTAGGTATTGAGCGCACCTTCGGTGACTTCACAAACATATTTTAGAGCAACACAGCTACAGGGAATATCAATTGAAAATGCAGGGCTACACAAAGCCTGTTTGTATGACGATTGTTGCATGGACACCTCAGGCCTCTGTTATGGAGAAGCAGGTAAGGAGAGACATTGTGTTTGGGAAACACCTCGGAGTGCTGGGATCAGATGCCCAAATCTCTTATTGCAGCCTTCGGCATCAGGAGTGCAAAGGATAATATGTTCTCAGATCTGCCTGCAGGGTGTAAGATGTAAGATGTCATTGCCAAAGGGGGGAAATATCTGATTGTACAAATGGCTCAGTCTTAGTCAGGAAATGTCATGTGAAACCTAACATGGAAAGCATTCATTACAGTGTGGGGTTACATTGTGTTACCTGAATTTCCCTACGGGGATTAATAAAAGTTGATTTTATCTGAATTTTCTCAAAGAGGCACATTTCATACATACACATTCACGTGGGATTCTAATTCAGTGATGAATGGGCCATATCCTGGTTATATGGCTTGTCTATCAGATAAGATGCTGGAAATGCAACTAAATATATATTAGAGATGATTATTGCTTGAAACAGGAAACAGACATTTTATCAGAACTGGACATCAGAACTGTGCACTGAAGGTGAAGTCAGTGATTTTTGTTTAGAATATTTGCTTACAATAATAACATATATGTAAATGATAATAACTGACAATTGGCCCTGTGTTCAAATGCATGTTGAAACTTGATTTTATATCATAAAATTCAACATTTTCCTCTCCTATCATTTATCTCAACCAAAATGATAGGCCGACTCATCTTATTGTTTGAAATCAGTGCAATGTTATCCCTCATCTATGAAACATCCACAAAAAGAACCCCCCCCCCCCCCAAAAAAAACTGAAAAACAAAACAACTGAACATGACCACAACTACAAAAACAACCTATTCTACTGTCCAATAATTAAAAAAAATAAAAAATTAACAAATTGAACCTGTTCATCAACCTTATCATACACTTTCTAGGCATCGTGGTGAAGCTAAAACAGAAGTAGCTCACTGGATAGGTGGAATAACAGTCAATTAAGGTAAATATTTAATCAGTTAACATCTTTTTGTAATAGTGTTGATAAAACACATTTTTCAGGTATCGTTAAAACTTCCAGGCACGACCTTGCCGGTAATGAAAATGTGACGTCAATACCTGGAAACAGTAACTATGTGGTAAATCGAATGTTTAACATTCTATGGAACTTTAATTTTATGAACTAGAACACACTTGGGTCAGTTCTTTTTGAACACCACAGCAAGCAGGCGATTGCAATTTTACTCCACAAGCTTCTCTTCTCCAATTCAATATTTTAGTCTGTTCTACCAGAGGGATATTTTACAGTTTTATTTTCATAGTTACATTGCTTAATTGTTGGGTTGACGACGCTACTTAAGATTATTGAGATATTTAGTTTGGGCTAGTAAAAACGACTTTGCTAATACTAGCTAGCATAGCTAACTAAATATTTTGATATTCATTTATTGGTAGGTGAAGGCTGGGTGGTCAGTCAGTTAGTTAAAAAAGCTAGCGAGATTATTTAACTTCTTCCTGTAACTTCTTCATTCATTTAACTTCTTCAGTATTTTTTTCGTATAACCTCCATTCTTGTATTGGAAATGGAGATTCGTACTAACCCCTTTAGCAGGTTTTATGTTCCACCATTTATTTGTGCAGCTAGCCTCGCTGCAACAGCGATGGGGACAGCGGTTTTCTTTTACAGGTGGCGGAAAGAAACGGCGGAGATCGGGACTCAGACGGAGTGGGAGACCGTGGAGGTTGGGAGCCAGGCTGGATGGGAAACGGCAGAGCAGGGAACCCAGTCGGTTTGTGTGACAGCCGAGGCTGAGACTCAGTCCGTTTGGGAAACGGCTGAGGCCGGGACCCAAGCGGAGGGGGAAACGGCCGAGGCTGGAACTCAGGCTTACTGGGAAACCAGCGAGGTCGGCACTCAGGCGACGTGGGAATCTGCGGAGGCCGACACTCAAGCGGATTGGACTGACGGTAATGAGCGTAGCTTCCTGACATTTCTGTGGCAGCTGCTTAAAATGCCCATTCAGGGTATTAGGCATTGTTCTATATGATTATGAAGGTGTTGCATGTGTTCATCTGTCTATGCAATTTGAAAGTCTAACTAAAGGTTTTATTATTGTGTTTTAGTGTTCTTCCTTGCGATGAAGATGGCATCCCACATGGTGAGCACTCATAACTAGATAGGATGTAGTTGTTTGATAGGACATTGCACCATTGTTTGAATACAGACTCAGAGAGTATGCAATGTGTAATGTACCTCTGTGCTGCAGGGCCTTCTGGATGCTGAGCATGGACCAGTGCTGCTGTGTGGGGTATTTAGGGCATTTTAAAGTCATCAGTATGGGTCTCTCCTGTGCTATTGGTGACTTTCACTCACCACTGCTTTCAGCCTTTTCAATGAAAAGAGGTTTTCAGGATTATTTGCACTGCCATCCTATATATGTCTGAATGTTGTGTTTCTGGAATTGCAGACTCAGGAAGTCCAGAACACACGACTGACGGTGGGGTTCGAGCACGCTGAGTGGTTCTCCAGCGGTCCGCGGGTGAGCAAGCGAGCAAGGAAGACATTTTGGCCCCGTTTTAGACCAGGGTTTACCATCTGTGTGGCTTTTTAATTAGCCTGTTCGCTTCTGTTCATCTATTCACTGGTATGTTTGTTTTTGTAGTGGGTGGAGGTGAAGCTCACTTGCACAGAGAAGCTGGATGAGTCCCTGAAGAGGCAGTGGTTTGTCCTGACCAACACTTTCCACGTCGAGACCCCAGAGGTATTCTAATTAGCAAAGACCCGGTTTTAAAAATCTGTCATTCATGTTTCTGATTCCTGAATAGTTAACAGTTTTGCCTTTATTCTAGGGAGGCCGTGTGCAGTACGCTTCGGTGAAGTGCGTTACTTACATCAAGGTATGGATGCTTATTTTAGCCGGAGAGGTGTTTCCGTCATCATGGATCTTCTCCTTTCTTTCACACATCATTTATGAGTGAACATGCTGACTGGTATTCAGTTGGCCTTCATATCGTGTTGTTTTCTCTATCCAGCGCGACTGTGGTAAGATCATCCACGTGTCATCTCACATGGAGACGGACGCCACGTTTTATTTGGAGATGGCTGGAGTCCTGGTACGTTTTTTTAACTGTCACATGAATTATTTACTAAATCAGCTTCTTTATCATTCTCATATTGCAAATGTTAATAACATTTCCTCATATTTTATCATGAACCGCTTTCATAGATGGTCGAGACGTCTACGACCTTCAAGGGGATGACCATCGCTGCAGATGGAACGGTGTCGACCACGGAGCGAACTCACACCGTCAGTGTCCCCGCTCCTACCTTCCCTTTTCCTCAGCCTGGCTTCTCTCCTGATGCTCCTGATGCTGCTGGGCCTGATGTTCCCTGTCTGGACTCTGCCCCCGGTCCTGACGGTGATGCTGCCTCCTCTGCTGCCGCTCCGAGCTCTGCTCAGGTAATATGAACCTCTTGAACCTCACTCTTGTCGTACTCCATGACTTAATCCGGCAGAGTTTGCCAGTGCTAAACTATTACTGCCAGTGATTCCATCTTGTTATTCTAATGTGTTTGTGGATGTTTGCTCCTGCAGGGATCAGGAGACAGTAGCCTGCTGCCTGAAGCCACGCAGGTTCCCTCCCTCTAGTAAGTCTGGTGTTGGTGAATTTGGGTCAACGGGGCGAAGGCCATACATTAGGTGGTATGGTTTAACAGAATGACATTATCTATTATAGATGAGTTCCATCTATCTGTGACAAATCTGAACCACAAGGTGAAATTTGACATGAGCATCAATGTGACAGAAGACATTCTGTTTTTACAGCCACCTCTTCCTGTCCACGGCTCTGGAGGACTTTGCTCTGAGACTTAATGGCCTGAGAGAAGCGTTTGCTGTGAGTGTCTAAAATCCTGACAATCAAAGTGATGTCCTGAGACAGAAATTGAAATGTTCATAAAAAATCCATTTACTGCTTTGATCAGGTTTTGCTCGCCAAGGAACAGGGTGCCAATTTCGTCTTCGTCGCCGGGAAGATGATCTTGCGCAACGTGGCCACTCTCAGCGGAAAGGTAGCATTTTTAGGGTGTATTTAAGTCTCACGGGACCAGATGTTCTTTGCCACTCAAGACTGAAGTCATTCAAATTGGGGACTGGAAGCACATCAGAAGTGTATACCAGGCAAGACCAGGGTTCACTGAAGAGATGTCCCCTCTTCTCCCCTCTTTCTTCCAGGATGCTGGTGTGTTTCAGCAGGAGTTTGACCAGCTGCTGGCCTTCCTCCAGTCTCACACCATTGAGACGGAGCTGCTGGAGGTTGGGGTATGTCAGGTTGCTCTACTCATCGGCTCATAATGGTCACGCCTAAGCTGATGTCTTGTGGTATTTATTCATTGATTTATTTTGTGTTTAGATTCACAGTGTCAACTTGCTGGACGTGGTCTTTGAGATGGTGTTCTTCGGGGAGCTTGAAGGGGCTCGTGCCAGGCTGGTCCCTGTAAGTTTTGTGTAATCTCAGTGTCCGTTACCCATATATTTACTGAGCAGCTCTGCCTAGTTAACACCACTCTCTATCCTCTCTCCTGTAGCGGGCACAGGGTGGGTTCCTGGATCATCTGGTGACAGTGATCCATGCCTTCCTGCCCTCTGAGGTTTGGCCACACCAGGCGGCAAGATGCTGGGAGCTGCTGCGGGTAATGAGCCTCTTTACTGACCACCTCCTGGATATATATCTCTCTGTAGCCTGTTTGATTAAATGTGTTTTCTTTATTTCACTGATTTGATCCCAGGCTGACGTGCTGGTCTTCCTGGTGGACATCTTCTCCCTGGACCTGAGCGTCTACAGCCGACCACAGGACCTCTCAGATGTGCTCTTCAGCTGCCTGGAGCAGCGCGTGGACCAGCTGCTGAGCAGGATGCCTGCTCCCTAATATCCTTTTCAGTGATTTGGTTTAGACATTTTGGTTTGAACTTTATATATATTTTAAGTCTCTCTCTCTCTCTTTCTCTCTGTCTGCAGGTGGTTTATGTTGCCTCCTTTTTGGTGACATCCAGTAGTTTCCTAATGCTGCTGGTCCTGATGCTCCTGGTCCTGATGCTCCTGGTCCTGATGCCCCTGGTCCTGATGCTGATGCTCCTGGTCCTGATGCTGCTGGTCCTGATGCTTCTGGTCCTGACGCTGATGCCCCTGGTCCTGATGCTTCTGGTCCTAATGCTGCTGGTCCTGATGCTCCTGGTCCTGATGCTGCTGGTCCTGATGCTCCTGGTCCTGATGCTTCTGGTCCTGACGCTGATGCCCCTGGTCCTGATGCTCCTGGTCCTAATGCTGCTGGTCCTGATGCTCCTGGTCCTGATGCTGCTGGGCCTGATGCTCCTGGTCCTGATGCTCCTGGTCCTGATGCTCCTGGTCCTGATGCTGATGCTCCTGGTCCTGATGCTCCTGGTCCTGATGCTCCTGGTCCTGATGCTGCCCCAGGTCCTGATGCTGCCCCAGGTCCTGATGCTGCTGGGTTTGATGCCCCTGGTCCTGACGCTTTCCCAGGTCATGATGCTGTCCCCGGTCCTGATGGTGATGCTGCCGCTCCGAGCTCTGCTCAGGTAATATGAACCTCTTGAACCTCACTCTTGTCCTACTCCATGACTTAATCCTGCAGAGTTTGCCAGGGCTAAACTATTACTGCCAGTGATTCCATCCTGTTATTCTAATGTGTTTGTTTGCTCTGGCAGGGATCAGGAGACAGCAGCCTGCTGAGGGCCACAAATTAGGTGGTATGGTTTAACAGGATGAGATTACTTCATGAGTTCCATCTATTCAGTGAAAAACATTAACTTGGGTACTGTTTGCTTGTTAGCTAGTGGTTTCTTTTTTTAGTGACAAATCTGAACCACAAGGTGAAATTTGACATGAGCATCAATGTGACAGAAGACATTCTGTTTTTACAGCCACCTCTTCCTGTCCACGGCTCTGGAGGACTTTGCTCTGAGACTTAATGGCCTGAGAGAAGCGTTTGCTGTGAGTGTCTAAAATCCTGACAATCAAAGTGATGTCCTGAGACCAGATGTTCTTTGCCTCTCAAGACTGAAGTCATTCAAATGGGCACTGGAGGCACATCAGAAGTGTATACCAGGCAAGACCAGGGTTCACTCTCTTCTCTCTTCTCCCCCTTTGCTCCTTCTTCCAGGATGCTGGTGTGTTTCAGCAGGCCTTTGACCAGCAGCTGGTCTCCTCCAGGATGCTGGTGTGTTACAGCAGGCCTTTGACCAGCAGCTGGTCTCCTCCAGAGTCATGATCTCACCCACACCATTGGAACTAAGCTGCTGGAGGTTGGGGTATGTCAGGTTGCTGTACTCATCGGCTCATAATGGTAACGCCTAAGCTTATTAATTTGTTTCTTTTGTGTTTAGATTCACAGTGTCAACTTGCTGGACGTGGTCTTTGAGATGGTGTTCTTCAGAGAGCTTGAAGGGGCTCGTGCCAGGCTGGTCCCTGTACATTTTGTGTAATCTCAATGTCCGTCACCCATATATTTACTGAGCAGCTCTGCCTAGTTAACACCACCCTCTATCCTCTCTCCTGTAGCGGGCACAGGGTGGGTTCCTGGATCATCTGGTGCCAGTGATCCATGCCTTCCTGCCCTCCGAGGTTTGGCCACACCAGGCGGCAAGATGCTGGGAGCTGCTGCGGGTAATGAGCCTCTTTACTGACCACCTCCTGGATATATATCTCTCTGTAGCCTGTTTGATTAAATGTGTTTTCTTGATTTCACTGATTTGATCCCAGGCTGACGTGCTGGTCTTCCTGGTGGACATCTTCTCCCTGGACCTGAGCGTCTACAGCCGACCACAGGACCTCTCAGATGGGCTCTTCAGCTGCCTGGAGCAGCGCGTGGACCAGCTGCTGAGCAGGATGCCCTAATATGCTTTTTATCGTCTCTCTCTCTCTCTCTCACTCTTTGGTGCCATCCAGTAGGACCATGAAAACCTGAAGACTCGTGACGCAGAGCACTCAGCTGCCGACTTTGTAGACCAGAAGCATTTGACTGGACTTGACTGGAGATATTCCATCTTTTTGGACAACTTAATGGACCTGAAGATTCAAAAATCCATGTTCACAGGTGCACTGTTTGTCTTAAGTGGGAGATGTGAACATGGATTGGATTTCTTCATCATGGAATCCTTTTGTTTTTCCATCACATCAGATCGTTTTTTTGTAACTAGTAAAATATGTTTCTATTTTGCACAAACACCTGTGAAGTTTCCATCTCTTCTTTTTACTAGCTTTCATGAGAAATCTAGAAATGAAACTGTATACTGTGGGTCTTATTTACTGTGCACTTACCAATTTATATTTAAATTATATACTTATTTATATATTTATAATTTATAATTATTACTATGCAACCGGAAAAAAAACCCTTAATACTAATTATATTTAATTTGGGTGAATTATTAGTGTAATTTGGTCCTCTTGTGACAATGTACAGTATTTTGTAATAAATATGCTGCTTTATGATGGCCATCATGTGATTTCCTAAGGATAAATCTCCCTGTGGGGTTTGGATAGAAGGTGCCATTACCAAAGGGGGAGGAAATCTAATTGTACAAATGACTCTAGCATTCAAGAGGATTACATTGTGTTCTGAAGAGATGTTCACATTTCACACCTACACGTGGAGGCATAATCAGGTTTCATAATAATTCCCATGTCTGTGTAACAGGTTCTGTAAGGGGGAGCCCCACAGCCCTATCTAAATAGCCAGACTACGCCACCTTGGGAATTTCACCCAGGGAATATTAAGTTCAATTAGGCATACCAGCCTTTGAAACACAGGTTCAAACACACCACACAGGAGTAGTGAATCCCATAATCATGTGTTTATTAGAGAGATAAGGTTAGTCCAAAAGTAGAAAAGGTTTATTATCACAAGTTTACCATTAAAATCAGGGCCCAGACAGACGGCACTGTTAAATTAGTATGGGCAAACACACTAGGGAAGGGAATGATGCAAAAGTGATGAAAAGCTAATTTTCTCAAAGAGGCACATTTCATACACAAACATTCACGTGGGATTCTAATTCAGTGATGACTGGGCCAAATCCTGGTTATATGGCATATCAGATAAGATGCTGGAAATGCAACTAAATATTAGACCTGATTATTGCTTGAAACAGGAAACAATAATTTCTTACAATAATTACATATATGTAAAGGATAAAAGCTGACAATTGGCCCTGTGTTCAAATGCATGTTGAAACTTGATTTTATATCATAAAATTCAACATTTTCCTCTCCTATCATTTATCTCAACCAAAATGATAGGCCGACTCATCTTATTGTTTGAAATCAGTGCAATGTTATCCCTCATCTATGAAACATCCACAAAAAGAACTATTCTACTGTCCAATAATTAAAAAAAATAAAAAATGTACAAATTGAACCTGTTCATCAACCTTTTCATACACTTTCTAGGCATCGTGGTGAAGCTAAAACAAAAGTAGCTCACTGGATAGGTGGAATAACAGTCAATTAAGGTAAATATTTAATCAGTTAACATCTTTTTGTAATAGTGTTGATAAAACACATTTTTCAGGTATCGTTAAAACTTCCAGGCACGACCTTGCCGGTAATGAAAATGTGACGTCAATACCTGGAAACAGTAACTATGTGGTAAATCGAATGTTTAACATTCTATGGAACTTTAATTTTATGAACTAGAACACACTTGGGTCAGTTCTTTTTGAACACCACAGCAAGCAGGCGATTGCAATTTTACTCCACAAGCTTCTCTTCTCCAATTCAATATTTTAGTCTGTTCTACCAGAGGGATATTTTACAGTTTTATTTTCATAGTTACATTGCTTAATTGTTGGGTTGACGACGCTACTTAAGATTATTGAGATATTTAGTTTGGGCTAGTAAAAACGACTTTGCTAATACTAGCTAGCATAGCTAACTAAATATTTTGATATTAATTTATTGGTAGGTGAAGGCTGGGTGGTCAGTCAGTTAGTTAAAAAAGCTAGCGAGATTATTTAACTTCTTCCTGTAACTTCTTCATTTTGAAGTATTTTTTTCGTATAACCTCCATTCTTGTATTGGAAATGGAGATTCGTACTAACCCCTTTAGCAGGTTTTATGTTCCACCATTTATTTGTGCAGCTAGCCTCGCTGCAACAGCGATGGGGACCGCGGTTTTCTTTTACAGGTGGCGGAAAGAAACGGCGGAGATCGGGACTCAGACGGAGTGGGAGACCGTGGAGGTTGGGAGCCAGGCTGGATGGGAAACGGCAGAGCAGGGAACCCAGTCGGTTTGTGTGACAGCCGAGGCTGAGACTCAGTCCGTTTGGGAAACGGCTGAGGCCGGGACCCAAGCGGAGGGGGAAACGGTCGAGGCTGGAACTCAGGCTTACTGGGAAACTAGCGAGGCCGGCACTCAGGCGACGTGGGAATCTGCGGAGGCCGACACTCAAGCGGATTGGACTGACGGTAATGAGCGTAGCTTCCTGACATTTCTGTGGCAGCTGCATAAAATGCCCATTCAGGGTATTAGGAATTGTTCTATATGATTATGAAGGTGTTGCATGTGTTCATCTGTCTATGCAATTTGAAAGTCTAACTAAAGGTTTTATTATTGTCTTTTAGTGTTCTTCCTTGCGATGAGGATGGCATCCCACATGGTGAGCACTCATAACTAGATAGGATGTAGTTGTTTGATAGGACATTGCACCATTGTTTGAATACAGACTCAGAGAGTATGCAATGTGTAATGTACCTCTGTGCTGCAGGGCCTTCTGGATGCTGAGCTTGGACCAGTGCTGCTGTGTGGGGTATTTAGGGCATTTTAAAGTCATCAGTATGGGTCTCTCCTGTGCTATTGGTGACTTTCACTCACCACTGCTTTCAGCCTTTTCAATGAAAAGAGGTTTTCAAGATTATTTGCACTGCCATCCTATATATGTCTGAATGTTGTGTTTCTGGAATTGCAGACTCAGGAAGTCCAGAACACACGACTGACGGTGGGGTTCGAGCACGCTGAGTGGTTCTCCAGCGGTCCGCGGGTGAGCAAGCGAGCAAGGAAGACATTTTGGCACCGTTTTAGACCAGGGTTTACCATCTGTGTGGCTTTTTAATTAGCCTGTTCGCTTCTGTTCATCTATTCACTGGTATGTTTGTTTTTGTAGTGGGTGGAGGTGAAGCTCACTTGCACAGAGAAGCTGGATGAGTCCCTGAAGAGGCAGTGGTTTGTCCTGACCAACACTTTCCACGTCGAGACCCCAGAGGTATTCTAATTAGCAAAGACCCGGTTTTAAAAATCTGTCATTCATGTTTCTGATTCCTGAATAGTTAACAGTTTTGCCTTTATTCTAGGGAGGCCGTGTGCAGTACGCTTCAGTGAAGTGCGTCACTTACATCAAGGTATGGATGCTTATTTTAGCTGGAGAGGTGTTTCCGTCATCATGGATCTTCTCCTTTCTTTCACACATCATTTATGAGTGAACATGCTGACTGTTATTCAGTTGGCCTTCATATTGTGTTGTTTTCTCTATCCAGCGCGACTGTGGTAAGATCATCCACGTGTCATCTCACATGGAGACGGACGCCACGTTTTATTTGGAGATGGCTGGAGTCCTGGCACGTTTTTTTAACTGTCACATGAATTATTTACTAAATCAGCTTCTTTATCATTCTCATATTGCAAATGTTAATAACATTTCCTCATATTTTATCATGAACTGCTTTCATAGATGGTCGAGACGTCTACGACCTTCAAGGGGATGACCATCGCTGCAGATGGAACGGTGTCGACCACGGAGCGAACTCACACCGTCAGTGTCCCCGCTCCTACCTTCCCTTTTCCTCAGCCTGGCTTCTCTCCTGATGCTCCTGATGCTGCTGGGCCTGATGTTCCCTGTCTGGACTCTGCCCCCGGTCCTGACGGTGATGCTGCCTCCTCTGCTGCCGCTCCGAGCTCTGCTCAGGTAATATGAACCTCTTGAACCTCACTCTTGTCGTACTCCATGACTTAATCCTGCAGAGTTTGCCAGTGCTAAACTATTACTGCCAGTGATTCCATCCTGTTATTCTAATGTGTTTGTGGATGTTTGCTCTGGCAGGGATCAGGAGACAGCAGCCTGCTGCCTGAAGCCACGCAGGTTCCCTCCCTCTAGTAAGTCTGGTGTTGGTGAATTTGGGTTAACGGGGCGAAGGCCATACATTAGGTGGTATGGTTTAACAGGATGACATTATCTATTATAGATGAGTTCCAGCTATCTGTGACAAATCTGAACCACAAGGTGAAATTTGACATTAGCATCAATGTGACAGAAGACATTCTGTTTTTACAGCCACCTCTTCCTGTCCACGGCTCTGGAGGACTTTGCTCTGAGACTTAATGGCCTGAGAGAAGCGTTTGCTGTGAGTGTCTAAAATCCTGACAATCAAAGTGATGTCCTGAGACAGAAATTGAAATGTTCATAAAAAATCCATTTACTGCTTTGATCAGGTTTTGCTCGCCAAGGAACAGGGTGCCAATTTCGTCTTCGTCGCCGGGAAGATGATCTTGCGCAACGTGGCCACTCTCAGCGGAAAGGTAGCATTTTTAGGGTGTATTTAAGTCTCACGGGACCAGATGTTCTTTGCCACTCAAGACTGAAGTCATTCAAATTGGGGACTGGAAGCACATCAGAAGTGTATACCAGGCAAGACCAGGGTTCACTGAAGAGATGTCCCCTCTTCTCCCCTCTTTCCTCCAGGATGCTGGTGTGTTTCAGCAGGAGTTTGACCAGCTGCTGGCCTTCCTCCAGTCTCACACCATTGAGACGGAGCTGCTGGAGGTTGGGGTATGTCAGGTTGCTCTACTCATCGGCTCATAATGGTCACGCCTAAGCTGATGTCTTGTGGTATTTATTCATTGATTTATTTTGTGTTTAGATTCACAGTGTCAACTTGCTGGACGTGGTCTTTGAGATGGTGTTCTTCGGGGAGCTTGAAGGGGCTCGTGCCAGGCTGGTCCCTGTAAGTTTTGTGTAATCTCAGTGTCCGTTACCCATATATTTACTGAGCAGCTCTGCCTAGTTAACACCACTCTCTATCCTCTCTCCTGTAGCGGGCACAGGGTGGGTTCCTGGATCATCTGGTGACAGTGGTCCATGCCTTCCTGCCCTCTGAGGTTTGGCCACACCAGGCGGCAAGATGCTGGGAGCTGCTGCGGGTAATGAGCCTCTTTACTGACCACCTCCTGGATATATATCTCTCTGTAGCCTGTTTGATTAAATGTGTTTTCTTTATTTCACTGATTTGATCCCAGGCTGACGTGCTGGTCTTCCTGGTGGACATCTTCTCCCTGGACCTGAGCGTCTACAGCCGACCACAGGACCTCTCAGATGTGCTCTTCAGCTGCCTGGAGCAGCGCGTGGACCAGCTGCTGAGCAGGATGCCTGCTCCCTAATATCCTTTTCAGTGATTTGGTTTAGACATTTTGGTTTGAACTTTATATATATTTTAAGTCTCTCTCTCTCTCTTTCTCTCTGTCTGCAGGTGGTTTATGTTGCCTCCTTTTTGGTGACATCCAGTAGTTTCCTAATGCTGCTGGTCCTGATGCTCCTGGTCCTGATGCTCCTGGTCCTGATGCTCCTGGTCCTGATGCCCCTGGTCCTGATGCTGATGCTCCTGGTCCTGATGCTGCTGGTCCTGATGCTTCTGGTCCTGACGCTGATGCCCCTGGTCCTGATGCTCCTGGTCCTGATGCTTCTGGTCCTGACGCTGATGCCCCTGGTCCTGATGCTCCTGGTCCTAATGCTGCTGGTCCTGATGCTCCTGGTCCTAATGCTGCTGGTCCTGATGCTCCTGGTCCTGACGCTGATGCCCCTGGTCCTAATGCTGCTGGTCCTGATGCTCCTGGTCCTGATGCTGCTGGGCCTGATGCTCCTGGTCCTGATGCTCCTGGTCCTGATGCTGATGCTCCTGGTCCTGATGCTCCTGGTCCTGATGCTCCTGGTCCTGATGCTGGCCCAGGTCCTGATGCTGCTGGGTTTGATGCCCCTGGTCCTGACGCTTTCCCAGGTCATGATGCTGTCCCCGGTCCTGATGGTGATGCTGCCGCTCCGAGCTCTGCTCAGGTAATATGAACCTCTTGAACCTCACTCTTGTCCTACTCCATGACTTAATCCTGCAGAGTTTGCCAGGGCTAAACTATTACTGCCAGTGATTCCATCCTGTTATTCTAATGTGTTTGTTTGCTCTGGCAGGGATCAGGAGACAGCAGCCTGCTGAAGGCCACAAATTAGGTGGTATGGTTTAACAGGATGAGATTACTTAATGAGTTCCATCTATTCAGTGAAAAACATTAACTTGGGTACTGTTTGCTTGTTAGCTAGTGGTTTCTTTTTTTAGTGACAAATCTGAACCACAAGGTGAAATTTGACATGAGCATCAATGTGACAGAAGACATTCTGTTTTTACAGCCACCTCTTCCTGTCCACGGCTCTGGAGGACTTTGCTCTGAGACTTAATGGCCTGAGAGAAGCGTTTGCTGTGAGTGTCTAAAATCCTGACAATCAAAGTGATGTCCTGAGACCAGATGTTCTTTGCCTCTCAAGACAAGTCATTCAAATGGGGACTGGAGGCACATCAGAAGTGTATACCAGGCAAGACCAGGGTTCACTCTCTTCTCTCTTCTCCCCCTTTGCTCCTTCTTCCAGGATGCTGGTGTGTTTCAGCAGGCCTTTGACCAGCAGCTGGTCTCCTCCAGGATGCTGGTGTGTTACAGCAGGCCTTTGACCAGCAGCTGGTCTCCTCCAGAGTCATGATCTCACCCACACCATTGGAACTAAGCTGCTGGAGGTTGGGGTATGTCAGGTTGCTGTACTCATCGGCTCATAATGGTAACGCCTAAGCTTATTAATTTGTTTCTTTTGTGTTTAGATTCACAGTGTCAACTTGGTCCCACGTGGTCTTTGAGATGGTGTTCTTCAGAGAGCTTGAAGGGGCTCGTGCCAGGCTGGTCCCTGTACATTTTGTGTAATCTCAATGTCCGTCACCCATATATTTACTGAGCAGCTCTGCCTAGTTAACACCACTCTCTATCCTCTCTCCTGTAGCGGGCACAGGGTGGGTTCCTGGATCATCTGGTGACAGTGGTCCATGCCTTCCTGCCCTCCGAGGTTTGGCCACACCAGGCGGCAAGATGCTGGGAGCTGCTGCGGGTAATGAGCCTCTTTACTGACCACCTCCTGGATATATATTTCTCTGTAGCCTGTTTGATTAAATGTGCTTTCTTGATTTCACTGATTTGATCCCAGGCTGACGTGCTGGTCTTCCTGGTGGACATCTTCTCCCTGGACCTGAGCGTCTACAGCCGACCACAGGACCTCTCAGATGTGCTCTTCAGCTGCCTGGAGCAGTGTGTGGACCAGCTGCTGAGCAGGATGCCCTAATATGCTTTTTATCGTCTCTCTCTCTCTCTCTCTCTCTCTCTCTCTCTCTTTGGTGCCATCCAGTAGGACCATGAAAACCTGAAGACTCGTGACGCAGAGCACTCAGCTGCCGACTTTGTAGACCAGAAGCATTTAGGAGTGGACTTGACTGGAGATATTCCATCTTTTTGGACAACTTAATGGACCTGAAGATTCAAAAATCCATGTTCACAGGTGCACTGTTTGTCTTAAGTGGGAGATGTGAACATGGATTGGATTTCTTCATCATGGAATCCTTTTGTTTTTCCATCACATCAGATTATTTTTTTGTAACTAGTAAAATATGTTTCTATTTTGCACAAACACCTGTGAAGTTTCCATCTCTTCTTTTCAGTAGCTTTCATGAGAAATCTAGAAATGAAACTGTATACTGTGGGTCTTATTTACTGTGCACTTACCAATTTATATTTAAATTAGTGCTGTCAAACGATTAAAATATTTAATCGCGATTAATCGCATTTATGTCATAGTTAACTCAAAATTAATTTTAAATTAATAATAAATGCGATTAATCGCAAATCTTTATCTATTCGAAATGTCCCTTCGTTTATTTATTTTTTCCATCATTTTATTTTTATTTGAATGCCCTTATCAACATGGAAAAGTTGATTGGCTTGCTTCATGCAAATGTTTTATTTTATTGAAAACCAATAATGCCAAACAGGGCGGTACAAAATAAAATTATAAAGTGCACATTTCAGGTAAACAAGGACTCAGCCTATAGTGCAGTTAAACCATGGCTTAATATTTTCTTTTTTTCAAGTTTGCTGGGAACATAGCAGTCAGGCCTCTTATTTCAGAAACATTGAACCGTAACAGTTAGGTTACCAATAAAAGGTAAGCCTACTACTTCTTTGCTTTCAGCCAGCTGCCTGTTGACATTTTCAGACAACAGTGAAGCTCGCTTCTTTTGCACAACACAACTTTTAAAAGTAAACTTTCCATTCAGAAGCTTTTTATCATCCATTTCGCCGTATTGCGCTCATCATTCACTCAAACCGTAACGTTCGCCTACTACACAGTTTGCGAAGCCAAAAAGAATGTTTATCTAAAAAAAAAAATAATAATAATAATAAAAAAAGAAATTCGCGTTAATCTCGCGATAAAAAAATTAACGGCGTTAAAATGGGTTTGCGTTAACGCCGTTAATAACGCCGTTAATAATTTAAATACTTAATAATTATTACTATGCAACCAGAAAAAACCTTAATACTAATTATACTGTGGGTCCTATTTACTGTGCACTAACCAAATAAAAATGATTACTATGCAACCTGTAAAAAAAAAAAACCTTATTAATTTAAAAATAATTTAATACTAATTATATTTAATTTGTGTGAATGATTAGTGTAATTTGGTCCTCTTGTGACAATGTACAGTATTTTGTAATAAATATGCTGCTTTATGATGGCCATCATGTGATTTCCTAAGGATAAATCTCCCTGTGGGGTTTGGATAGAAGGTGCCATTACCAAAGGGGGAGGAAATCTAATTGTACAAATGACTAGCATTCAAGAGGATTACATTGTGTTCTGAAGAGATGTTCACATTTCACACCTACACGTGGAGGCATAATCAGGTTTCATAATAATTCCCATGTCTGTGTAACAGGTTCTGTAAGGGGGAGCCCCACAGCCCTATCTAAATAGCCAGACTACGCCACCTTGGGAATTTCACCCAGGGAATATTAAGTTCAATTAGGCATACCAGCCTTTGAAACACAGGTTCAAACACACCACACAGGAGTCTTGAATCCCATAATCATCTGTTTATTAGAGAGATGAGGTTAGTCCAAAAGCAGAAAAGGTTTATTATCACAAGTTTACCATTAAAATCAGGGCCCAGACAGACGGCACTGTTAAATTAGTATGGGCAAACACGCTAGGGAAGGGAATGATGCAAAAGTGATGAAAAGCTATAGCAGGCAGGGGCTTACCTTAGGGGGGAGGCAGGCTAACTGGGAGGTTTACTCAAGGGCTCACGCCAACCTTGTGAGAAAAAGCGCACACACACCACACGAAAAGTGACCAGAGTGACACAACAGCCACACGGTAGCCACGCTGTATAAGTGATCAGCTTTGTATTTTTGTATGTACATTTACATTTAGTCATTTAGCAGACGCTTTTATCCAAAGCGACTTACATATGTGCGACTTACAATGTATACACATTTTACATTTTACATTTACACTGATGGCACACTGCACATCAGGAGCAATTAGGGGTTCAGTGTCTTGCTCAAGGACGCTTCGACAGGGAATCGAACTAGCAACCTTCTGATTACTAAACGACTTCTCTACCACTGTACCACTGTCGCCCCTGTATGTGCTGGTCTTTAGCAACAATTGGGAGGAGCACTTGGATTAGAGACTGGCCCACGCTCATCTAACTGTCAACCTCACAAAATGTCAGTTTGCGAGGGTAACAGTGACGTACCTGGGTAAGGTGGTGTGCCAAGGACAATTGCATCCCATACATGCCAAGACCACAGCCATTGACCAGTACCCACCATCCACCAAACTTTTTAACTTCATGACTTTGCATGTGCTTAGCCAAGATAGATAGTATCAACAAATGCCCAGTACTGAACTGCACATTATGACATTTAATTGTTGGTGATGAAAAAGAAAAGCCTCCAAGATGCCTCCTAAGGGGGAGGGTGTTCCAGCAGGGGCTCTCCTCTCCTCTCTCTACCTCTCCTAAACCATTGATCTACTATGAAAAACAGCTTATATAGGGACTATATAATATAATATTTAAAAAATTGCATGAATTTAAGTAAATGTAGGCTAGCCAGAGTAATTATTGTGTTTTAATGCTGTGTAATAAAGATGACCGAATGTAAATGATTGCAACTGTAACTTAAGTTGTCCTGTTAGCACAAGCCCCTAAGGCAACCTCCTAAGGATATGTGAATTAGCAAAAGTAGTTATCATATCATATCATGTAATATCATATATTATGAATTCCTGCTTATCGCGTTAATTAGACATCAGATGTACATCATCATTTTGATATTTTGACCCTACTGTATTAAATTAATATTGAGAATTTTGAGATTATTGCCCAAATAGCTTCTGAATAGTTTGTGAAGGTGCATATGCATAGACTACTATAGCATTTAGCCAATTTAAGGGTAAAACTAATATTTGGCAGGCCTGGGCATGACTTTGCCTGTTGTCATGGAAAATGTGACGTAAAGACCTGGATACAGTAACTATGTAGGACATGGAATGTTTAACATTCTATGGAACTTTCATTTTATGAACTAGAACACAGTATGATCAGTTCTTTCTGAACATCACCACCAGCAGGCGATTGCTATTTTGCTCCGCAAGCTTGTATTCTCCTGCTCAATATCTTGATCGATTCTGCCAACTGGTTATTGTACAGTTTAAAACTTTGTTATATTTTCACAGCTATATTATTTAATTGTTGGGTCGACGCTAGTTAAGATTATTCTCGAAATATTTTGTTGTGCTCTTAAAAGTTCATTTGCTAAAATTAGCTAGTTAGCATAGCTAACTAACAAAACTTCTGATATAAATGTATTTATTGGTCGGTTAAGATTGATTGGTCAGCTAGTTGACAAAGCTAGCGAGATTATTGAACTTCTTCCTGTAACTTGTTGATTTTTAAGTAATTTGTTCGTATAACCTCCATTTTTGTATTGGAAATGGCGCTTCGTACTAACCCCTTTAGCAGGTTTGATGTTCCACCACTAATCTGTGCAGCTAGCCTCGCTGCATCAGCCATGGGGACAGCGGTTTTCTTTTACAGAGGGAAAGAAACGGCGGAGATCGGGACTCAGACGGAGTGGGAGACCGTGGAGGTTGGGAGCCAGGCTGGATGGGAAACGGCAGAGCAGGGAACCCAGTCGGTTTGTGTGACAGCCGAGGCTGAGACTCAGTCCGTTTGGGAAACGACAGAGGCCGGGACCCAAGCGGAGGGGGAAACGGCCGAGGCTGGAACTCAGGCTTACTGGGAAACTAGCGAGGCCGGCACTCAGGCGACGTGGGAATCTGCGGAGGCCGACACTCAAGCGGATTGGACTGACGGTAATGAGCGTAGCTTCCTGACATTTCTGTGGCAGCTGATTAAAATACCCATTAGGCATTGTCCTATATGATTATGAAGGTGTTGCGTGTGTTCATCTGTCTATGCAAGTTGAAAGTCTTAACAAAAGTTTTTATTGTCTTTTAATAATGATAATAATAATAATAATAATAATAATAATGCATTTCATTTGTGGCGCACTTTTCATTCAAAAGAATCTCAGAGTGCCACAGAGCCAGTACATAGTAAAAACATAGTTGAGACAAACTATAATAAAAAAAAATACTAAACATAAGCATAAAAGAAAACAGTGAATGAACAGAAACACAAAAGAAATAGCTGACAGTGATTTAACACAAAGTCAAGAACGCCTTCCTGAATAAAAAGGTTTTTAGGCCAGTCTTAAAAGAGCCCAGTGTCTGTGTTGCCCTTAGGTGGTCAGGGAGGCTGTTACATAGGCGCGGTGCTGCCGAGCAAAAGGCCCGGTCGCCCATGGTGCGGAGCTTGGTGTTGGGGACCCGGAGGAGCAAGCTGTTCGTAGATCTTGCGTCTTCCTTGCAACGAGGATGGGATCCCACATGGTGAGCACTCATAACTAGATAGGCTGTAGTTGTTTGATAGGACATTGCACCATTGTTTGAATACAGACTCAGAGAGTATGCAATGTTAAGGTATTTCTCTGTAGCGTGTTTGATTAAATGTGTTTTTTTGATTTCACTGATTTGATCACTGGCTGACGTGCTGGTCTTCCTGGTGGACATCTTCTCCCTGGACCTGAGAGTCTACAGCCGACCACAGGACCTCTCAGATGTGCTCTTCAGCTGCCTGGAGCAGCGTGTGGACCAGCTGCTGAGCAGGATGCTTGCTCCCTAATATCTTAACTTAATATATATAAGTGAATATAATCTGCTATTGTTTTCTCCAAAGAGCGTCTTCCCTCTCTCTTTCTTTCTCTCTCTCTCTCTCTCTCTGTCTGCAGCTGGTTTCTGTTGCCCACCCCCATCCAGTAGGATCATGAAAACTTGAAACTTGAAGGCATCGTACGCCGCTGCCGACTTTGGAAGCCTGAAGCATTGAGTAGTTGACATTTGGACCAATTAAGGACCCAAATAATGGAGATTTTTCATCTTATTCTGAATTTAAGACACTTCAAAACACTTGCACATATCTATCACGAAGATGGAAGTTACTCAGAAACCTTCCCATTAATCTGGATGCGATTTCTTCAATATGGAATCCCATTACACATTTTTTGACTGAGTTTTTTTGAAATAGTAAAATATGTTTGTATTTTGCACAGACCTGTGAAGTTTCCGTCTCTTTTTTAAAACATATTTCAATAATGAAACCTAGAAAAGACAGTTTATAGTGTGTGACTAACTGTTGGTGCTTTTATATAACATGTCACTTTGCAATTACGAATCCATAAATAATCCTTAATGTTCTGGACATGGAAAGAATGATGATGTAGTACTAATTTAATGCTATTCAATGTTTGTGAATGTGAGTGCACTTTGTCATTTGGTCCTCATTTGTTGTGACCGTGTTCTATATTTTGTAAAATAAAATAAAAATGAGATACAATTTAGTTTGGTCTTATCACTCCCTAGTTTGACTAGCGTTTGTCTTGACACTGAGTTAGGTAAGGTAGGCTACGGTGCCAAACCTCGCCTAAAAACGTCCCAGTGGTAAGTGCTAGTGTGCAACTGGTGAAAATAATAAACTATAATAATAATAAGCTCTATTATGAACATCTTTAATGCTTAAAACAGTAATTCAACGCTTCATTATTTTACTATTGCAATGACCGCATGCTCAAACAGAAGAAAGAAGTGGGTGTTGTCAGTTCCATTAGCTACTTCAAAATAGGAAAACATTCACTTGGCTGCACACCCAGAGTACAAATTTACAGACATTACGAACACTGAAATGTTTTGGTTTCTGCCACATTCACATAAAAACTGTCGGTTTCATAACAAAACACTAAATGGTGATCCTTTTGTCAGGTTTCTGCCTAGGTTTCTGCCTTCCTTGCTGTCAGCCAGCTTCCTGGGGTAGACCACAAATTAGAATGAAAACAGAAAGAGGTGTTTCGTGTTGCACAATGAACCACACATTTGTCATCATGTCACAGACTGGCACTCTTGCTTGCCACAGGTTTTTGTACAAAAATGCCCATCCATTGTGTGTGTATGCACACGGCATCTAAAAGAGTAGCGTTTGAGATATGGCCATTTAGAACCTAATTGAAAGCCATCTCACTGATAGTATAGCTGTGGCTCAAGTGTTTGACACAAAGGAAAAAAAGGGGAGAGGAGGTTTCACAGAATGTTTCTGATTAGATTTTATTTCATGGTCCTTTTACTGTGTGTGTGTGTGTGTGTGTGTGTGTGTGTGTGTGTGTGTGTGTGTGTGTGTGTGTGTGTGTGTGTGTGTGTGTGTGTGTGTGTGTGTGTGTGTGTGTGTGTGTGTGCGTGTGCCTGTGCATGTGCATGTGCCTTTTTTTCTCTGGGGTTTCTGAGAGACTGTCAATCCTGTATCCAGTGGTTTCTTTGATGCTACCACTTTAGATTCAGTGTCTGTATGAGGGATATGCCCCTGGACACATCAACCCAACATCAACAGAATCAGCTGCTTTAGTGTTTCATTATTTATTTCCATGTGTTAGAAACCAGCGATCTCTGGATAATTCCTACTTGCTAACACCCATGAATATCAAGGAATGCTCTATCCCGCTTTGCAAGGCAAAAGAGTAGCAACATAACCGCCAGGCTAATTAATAAGTGAGAACAAAAACAGTAATTTCTAAAACACTGCACACCTGTATTTGTGTGTGTGTGTTTAAAGTAAAATTGCATCCAATTTGACTTTCTTGTGATCATCATTATTATCTATCATCATCATTTCTTAGACACCAAGCATATAAGCAGCAAATCCTATTGAAGTATGCATGTGTCCTGGTCATTGTGTCACCTTAGGGAAGCTGTTACTACACCATTCAATAGGTGCTGCTGTGCATAAGTTAAATAGATGTGTGAAGGTTGTGTGTGTGTGTGTGTGTGTGTGTGTGTGTGCGCGTGTGTGTGTGTGTGTGTGTGATTGAGGAGATCCTTCGTCTCTCTTTTCCTCTGGCAACCCCAGTAAGGAGAATATTAATTAGAGGTTATGTTTTATTAATGGGGTTGAGAGTGAGTGTCTCAGTGTGTGCCTGAGTGTGTGTGTGTGCCTGAGTGTGTGTGTGTGTCTCTGTGTGTGTGTGTCTCTATGTGTGTGTGTGTGTGTGTGTGTGTGTGTGTGTGTGTGTGTGTGTGTGTGTGTGTGTGTGTGTGTGTGTGTGTGTGTGTGTGTGTGTGTGTGTGTGTGTGTCTGTGTGTACATGTGTGTCTATATGGCTCTACTCCTACTGTGCAGATGTGCTTCCTCGTGACAGCTGTTCACCTGAGATTGAATAGTGGTCTGCACCCAACAAGGCTGTGTGTGTGTGTGTGTGTGTGTGTGTGTGTGTGTGTGTGTGTGTGTGTGTGTGTGTGTGTGTGTGTGTGTGTGTGTGTGTGTGTGTGTGTGTGTTGGGTGGTAGGGGTAGAAGGAGGTGGGAGGGTAAGTCTGTATTTTCAGTATTTGACAGCTTGAGTGTGACTGACATTTGCAGCTGCTATTTTTCCTTGGATGCACAAACATGGTCTGAGAATCTGAGAATGTCATTTTCTGTCCGTCCTCCATCTTTCCAAGTCCTCCATCTCTTTATTTACCTGTCTGTCACCAGACACACTGCGTCTACACACTTCTATACGCCCAAAACATCTCACAAGCAATTCACAGTTATACTAAGCAGACAAAATACAAACTTTTAACCATTTTCATTACTTTATGTTTAAAAATACGCCTACGAGTTTCATAAAAGGTCCTGGTACTGGTCTCATATGCGGAAGACACCCAATTTTTGGGAAAAAATAAGAGCAACAGAGAGATCTCAAACCTCTCTCTCTCTCTGTACCTGTTCCCATTGTATTCCAGTGTGTTGAGCAGGAAATGACTGCTTCTGTATGCAGGTAAAGGCTCTTTTGAAGTCTGGTTCCATGGCTTATGCGCATCAGTAATGCAACGACACGTCTCCACCAGGAGACAATAGGAGTGACAGGATGAAACAGTGCCAGCCAGTCTGGAAACTCTCCACAGGGTCCCACCACGGGGCGAGTGCATTATTGACGCCTCTTCTCATCAGCTGCCTGTGCAAACAGATCCACAACGCACGAGCACAATACTGCAGCATTGCTAGCACGTATAAACAACACCCACAGAACACACAGCAGGGTTTGTAATAACAGTGTATTTGAGTATGTAGAGACACCGGATAAAGAATAGAGTAGGCCTTTATCATTTGCACATGTAAGATGACACTCTACTGTTAAATGAGCTGAGGAGGGAGAAGTATCTTCTTTGCTGAGTTTGGAGGTATACACTTGTAAGGAAGTTGGCCATTATAGAGCTAGATTTGATTACATTTAGTATTCCTTACTTCACACATCAATTATGTATGTATCATACGTGGTTAGGAATGCAAATAATTAGCACACTGGCATATCATTTCTCACACTGCACCTACACACTCATAGAGCTGCATATAAATGCACACCTAATCGCAAACACATAAGCCATAAGCACTTTTTATTCCTTATGTAAACATCTGCTAAATGACTAAATGTAAATGTAAATGCATATAATACATACATGGATAAAACCCCTGATACACAGGCATAGCACAGGCATAAGGGGTACACTCTCTTATGTTTCAGAACTGAAGGGTTTTTGAATGCAGAAAGCATTCCCAGTGACATTTCCTGATGTCTTGATGTGACATTTAGATTAACTTCGTTGCTCAGGGCTGGTTGCCCCTTTGTGGTGTAAAGTGCATTGTGGCAAATGCTCACTTCAAGTATTTGCACCCCGAGTCTGTTGGGTTTGTGCCAATGCCAGAATCAGTGTATAGCACATGAAAGGAGACAGGAAATCACTTTTGGAATTTGCTTGGCCTCATTTGGAAGTGATTAAACAAACCGGATTGATGAACCTAATTGTGGGTCTAGAATTAGCACCAAATCAACACTGAGACTCCCTCTGTTTGTATTCGAGTGAGCAAGGCAGAGAGGAGCCCCCCGCTGATGCCATGAAAGCCGTGGGTCACGTGACCTCACCTGACTGAGGGGGTGGGGGGGGCTGTGTACTCAGAAGCCACACCCAGTGATGGGCTGATTGATTTGACAGGGGAGGAGACGCAGCCTGGGGCTGGCTTACTGCACTGGACTATTCATCTTGGGGAAGTGCATTGGGGGGTTTTATGTCCTAGTGCAAGACACACTGAACTGTGTGTGTTTCATCGCTGCTGCCCTGTAATACACTGTATCCATGCCCCCACCCTTGACAATCACACAAGACCATACACATAAAGAGAGAGAGAGAGAGAGAGAGAGCGAGAGTGTGTGTGTGTGTGTGAGAGAGAGAGAGGGAGAGAGAGAGAGAGAGAGTGTGTGTGTGTGTGTGAGAGAGAGGGAGAGAGAGAGAGTGTGTGTGTGTATGAGAGAGAGAGAGAGAGAGTGTGTGTGTGTGTGTGTGTGTGTGTGTGTGTGTGTGTGTGTGTGTGTGTGTGTGAGAGAGAGAGAGAGAGAGTGTGTGTGTGTGTGTGAGAGAGAGAGAGAGAGAGAGAGAGAGAGAGAGAGAGAGAGAGAGAGAAATGCAATCTCCAATCAAAAACTCACCGATACAATATATCTGCTCGTACTGAAAAAAATTCATGTCAAAATTAGCTTTCTGCTTCTGGTCACTTCACACTTCGTTATCTTTTCCTTCGTCGGATGTTTCCCCTGTATGTTGGTGAGTCATGAAGCTATATTTAGAAACAAACCTGATAAGCCAAATAAAGAATTCATTTAACATGTCCAATGGTGTGAAATGGAGGAAAATCTCAATTTACTGATCATGAATTCTCTCACTGTACACGTACAAAAGCTTACAATGATCTCCAGTAAAGATTATTAAACCTATTCAGTGTAATAATTTGCCCAATGGCCAACTCCTTTTGCAATTTTAAGAGATGGAATGACCATGAATATTTTCTATTTTAATTTCATATATAAATATCACCTTGACCTTGAGCCACTAAAACAAACACATGAAATATGAATTAAACATCAGAATTGTAACTGAGTGTGTGTGTCATTTTCATTTTCACATACAATCAGAGAACACTCACACACATACACAGACACACACACACAAGCATGCACACACACTCACACACCCACACACACTCACCCACACCCATAACCACACCCATACACCCACACACACACACCCACACCCACACACACCCACCCCCCCCCCCCCCCCCCCGCCCACACACACACACTCACATACACACACACACCTCCAAATCCTGTAGTCCTGTAGTCATGCTGGGCTCCTCTGTACATTTCCATTGTTGTTATTATCAGGAGTCACTTCTCTGTGAGTCGTTAATCATAAGCACCGCAGTGTTTGACTCATTTAATTAAAACCAAGCTTAATAAAAGAATGGGCTGCAGCATATTCAACCTAGATATGATGTGTGTGTGTGAGTGTGTGTGTGTGTGTGTGTGTGTGTGTGTGTGTGTGTGTGTGTGTGTGTTTGAGAGAGAGAAAGACAGAGAGAGAGAGAGATAGAAAGAGCACTTTTAAGGATTTTGTCAAATATATGCTGCTGTGGGCAGTTGGATAGCCTTATCAGTGATTATTTATTTATTTATATCTTGCCTCAAATCACCCTCTCCTTCTTAACTCCTCGCCAACAGCAGAATAATTATCCCTGAATGCAACTGTTCCACGACTGCACTGTCCTCTAGTTATTCCACGACTTGCACGTCCCTGCTGGTTGTCATGACAACGGCCCTTGGGGGGACTGTTTTGGGAACAGGTGGGAATTGGTGACGTGTGCACCAGGGTTCGGGCAGGCTTAAGCCACGGGCAGATTACAGTAATGTAATGAGGGGGAGCACTTATGTAAAGAAACCAGTCATCTCAGCAGAGGGCAGGAGTGCTCTGCATATGTGCATTGGTGTGTGCATGTGTGTGAGAGTGTCTGTGTGTGTGTGTGTGTGTGTGTGTGTGTGTGTGTGTGTGTGTGTGTGTGTGTGTGTGTGTGTGTGTGTGTGTGTGTGTGTGTGTGCGTGTGACAGCTAGCACCTTACACATTCGTTCATATACTGTCAATGACCAGAAGAATTACATACCTTGAAAAATGACCAAAGAACGCAATGATTTGAGCAACCGTATTATATAAAAGGTTGTTTGAAATGAGAAAATGTGTCAAATGAAAGAATGAGCCTATCCAGCGAAGCTACTAGATCAGACTCAGTTTGCCCTTCCTTCCACACATTCATTAACAGGAGGGAGAGAACTGCAACTTGTTCGACGGACGACACAGATTCACAGACGCAAGCATATTTATTGTATTGCCATCCTCAAATGAATCATGTTGTATTCCGCTGCTTTTCCCTTCCAATTACTCATGCTCATTATTAAAACATGGCCACGTCCTCTAGACTCATTCCCTATCTCTAGGCTTTATAACAGGCCCTTCATGGTCTTCCTGCTGCGGCTGTGTTCTCCTTGATGTGATGAAATGCATACATGACGATATCTGACCTACCTAGCAATGGCCCACTGTGGTTCTGCTAAGGGGACAGAAATGATTTATTTGCTGAAGGAGACAGAATGAATCCTCGTCTCCCCTCCCGCTGACTGAGAACTTGCTTATTCTGCTTGCCCAAATGCGTTCGGCTGAGCGAGTATTCAGTTTACCCACTGTCTCTCTCTTAGAGAGTCAATAGTTATTAGGGCATAATTACGACTCGATTTAACTCATTGGTGTCTTCACACTGAGTCTTAAATAACTCTCTCTCTCTCTCTCTCTCTCTGTTGGAGAGGGGGGGGGGGGACCTAAGATAGATATATATTCTGTATTTTTTAAGACACTCTGCCTCTGCCTCCACAAAACTCCATGGGAACACAAATGAAAGTCTCCAATAAAAAAACAAAACAAAACAGATCTGAGATGCCTTGGAGGCAGCCTGGGGAGGGTCATGCCAACCCTCTGTAAACTGGGAGACTTTATTGTCAGAGTGTAGCACAAAACAAGTGCAAGTAAATAGCTACAATTCAATTCTTCTGAAGGCCAACTCTTCTGTGCCCACGCCACTGATTCTGGCTGTCATCTTATTACACTACTTGTTCATCCAATGGCCTAGGGGCTAACACCGCACTTTGCTATGTTCAAGATTTTCATTTGTCCGATAGGATCCAAAGTAAGACGCCAAAACTGGTGCCGTTTACTCTGCTGCTTCATTGTTGCCCGTTCATGCAGTCGTGTGGATGGCAGTACATTTGGACTAGCAAATGCCACAGCAAGTTGGAACTGGTCCAGGCACATAGCTCTACATTTGGAGGCCAGTACAAAGAGAAGCCAATCTAGCTCAATACAAGTCCATGTAGAGAACATGCGTGAAGTCCATCTCAAACTGTGTGGAGGTCAAATTACATTTGATGTGGAGCCCTCAAAGGGTAGTACCGCCACCCTGTGGTTAACAGGAGAACAGCATCACAGAACGGCGTCTTGGATGTCAAGATGGAAAATATAATGCCAATGTGGACTTGGAGTACTGGTTTATGTAGAATTACTACAGATTCAAATATCTGATTCAAATTCAAAGATGAGATTCAAATATATGTATGTTCATGTAACATTATTTTACAATATTATCTGACAAGTATGCTCAGTGGTTTACACTTATTTCTAACTGTACAATTGCTTTTTAAGTGCAGGCAATGTTTTACTTTATACCCCACACATTCCACACAATGTTACATACACATTGTAAAGTTGTTTGTTTATTTTTGAGAGTAATGCCACTTAGTAATCCACAGAATAGTGGTGGTGTTAGCTTTCAACAAATATCCTCGTGCTTGCAAATTGGTGTCCTCTTCATAGTTGCTTTTCCTATTCATCAGTATCTTTATTTCTACAGTATCTTCATTATGTGCTTATTAGGAAATAACTGTTATGGAATAATTTTATATGGAAATTACATAATGAAATATCAATGGAGGTGATGTTTAAGTTGCTTGCAGTGATATTACTGTGTAATATTGTTGCACCATATATGAAGCTGAAGACCTATCATAGAGTCATCATACATTTATTTGAGAATCACAAGGCAGCACTACTGAAACAACTGTGCTGTTATTGGAATTACATGAAAACATGTTCAGGACCTTGGAGAGCAACTCTCCATTTGAGATTTCAGTACCATGGACAGATGCTGTGTCTAATCGGTCTCCAGCAGCGCAGCTAATGATTGCAGGGGATTAACCTTCAACTCTTGCTTCACTCCTGTCATTGTTAAAATATTAAATGACTACATGTAATTACTACTGTTAATGTGTTCTTACCTTTTTTTAAAAGGTACGATTTTATGCCTGTGAAATCCAACATGAATCCAAACCCTACTTGACGTATGCACCACAGCCCAAGTGGTTCTAAGAATGACTGAATCCCCTGCATATGTTCAGCCTATATAGTAGGCACCTCTGAATCTCCTCGAGGGCTTACCCACTATGGCAAACTAATTATGCCAAACATACAAACAAACTTTTTATACAAGAAATTATGCCTTGAAGCTATATTTAATTATATTTAGTCATTATTTCAAATGGTTTACACAGAACATAAAATGTAATAAATAGCACATTAAATTAGAACTATCTATTGGGACAAGGGGTTTCACCTAATTTACCTTCAGGTGCAAAGTAGAAGACTTGTGTCTGTGATATTTCAGTGTAGTAAACACACAGTAAACACTCATGCCTCAGGCAATCACGCAACACTAAACAACACTCAATTTCTACCAAAATGGTTTGGTTTTGCTTCAAGCGCTTCTAGTCAAGTAGCACCCGACTCTGCAAATGATCCATTTCTTGATATCTGGCCGTCTAAGCCTTCAAGGCAGAATAGCAATAGCTTGTGGGAACACAGGCTTTGCGTTTGTTGACTCCATTTTCAGCTATCTGAGCAGCCAGCCATATCAGCAAATGTGATATCACTGCTGTTTTGAAGACTCCTAGACGAACCGCAAGGCTGGATTATGGACTGAGACATGGGGGCCAGTGCCCTGGGCCTCAGGCTGACAGGGGGGCCAATGCCCCTGGGCCTCGGGCTGACAGGGGGGCCAATGCCCCTGGGCCTCGGGCTGACAGGGGCCTCGGAAACACTCAGGTCATGCCCCTTCTGAGGCTCATGAAGGTCTGAGACTCCAGACACCAGGGACTTCTCTGAGGAATTTACCGTTGGGGCCTAACGCCCACTTAAGACTAGGATGCACCTAACGCCCACTTAAGACTAGGATGCACCCACTTAAGACTAGGATGCAGTCTGAGGGTTTCCAAATTCCAGGGCCTCAGAAAGGGGAAGGGCCTCACTTAATAATCATAATCTGGCCCTGACTAACAAGACAAGGACAAGTGTACTAGTAAAACATAAATGTGTTAAGAGAGCTGATCATTTTCCATGTTTGACTGGCTCACACACAGCTTACAGCTTACCACACATTGCATGACAGTTTTATTTTCTATGAAAATCTTCAGATAGAAACTCAGGTTTTTCTTGTTAGGCTACTTACACTCCTTTTCCCAATAGCACGGCCTATGTGTGGTGTGGGAAAGAATGAGCTTAAGCTTTTGCTGCAACAGCATATTAGTAACTGCACTAACTAACACCACCCAACTTCCACGAACAAAAGTGCGATCTCTTGCTACTGAGAGAAGGCAAAGACCACAGACGCTAATCAGAGGAGCAAAGTGGTCGAGAGGGGGAATAGATCTGAATCATGGCCATTTAAATGGGTTGGTGCCGATCCAGTGTCTGTCCTATAGGCCAGAGTGAGGGTGATGAGTCATATGCCATTGTCTCGCTACACATGCAGGCAGGTCCGATAAAATTGCATTGCAGTAGTCTAGTTAAAAAATAACCAGGGTCTGCACAAGAAGCTGTGTAGCATATAGTGTGCGATAGGGTCTGATCTTCTGAATATTAAAGAGTGTGAACCGACAAAACCTCGAGACAGAAGCTACATGCTCAGAGAAATTAAGGTCGTCATCAATTATGACACACAAGTTCTGTGCCGTTTTAGTTGGGGTCAATGAAGATGAACCAAGCTGAATGTGAATAATTTGTGTTCACTTTTTGAGATTTAGGATTTAGCTGAAGGTGTAGATCCTTCATCAAAACATGAATGAATGAAACATTACTGAGGCAGATGTTGTGGAGTCATCCGGGGGGAAGGGCAAGTACAGTGGGGAATGGATGATCTCACATAAGGAAGTGGTGTAAATAGAAATTGGATCCATCCAAATCCAAATTGGTCCAAGTACCCATCCCTGAGGTACACCAGTGGAAAGGCTCTGAGATTTTGACACTTGACACTACCTGCCAAGACGTCCACTGAGGTACGATTCAAACAAACTGTGTGCTTGCTTTCCCCAAAATTCCCAGTTCGGACAGCGTAGAGAGGAGGATGTCATGCAGGGACGTGCATAGGAGAGGGCTAAGGTTGCTCGGGCAACTGCCCGTTTGCCCTCCTCGACTAAAGTTGCCCCTCCGAAGGAAATATATACATATTTTTAAATAGTATTACGGCTGTAGAACTTCATGTAGGCCTAGTAAGATCAAATTTGCTATTCTCAATGCTTCAGTCACAGATAAAAGAGCTGTTTCAGTAGAATGACCTCTAGGGTCTAGCAAATTGTTCTGAGACAGGAAATCAGAAACTTTCTTGAAGACAAACAAGAATCTTTGACAAAAAGGGAAGAAGGAAGACAGGTCTACAATTCTTCACATCAGATGGGTTAAGTGAAACTTTCTTAACAAAGGAGTAACCCGAGCCTGTTTGAACTATTAAAGAAAGTTTCCCAAACTGAGTGAAGCATTGACTACATGCGTGATAGCAAGTGAAATATTGTAACGTAGGCCCTGTATAATGGAATAGACGCTCGATTCTTTCAAGGGATTTAACATTTTACAAACAAACATTTTATTCTTTTTTAAAAGCCTGCCAGGCTATGCTTTAACTTTGAGGATATCTGAGATAGAAGAATTACATCAACCCGTAACAGAGGTTTGCTCCTGATCCTGAAAGATGAAGGCATAATGCTCCACCCTTCCAATACAAGTAACATGATATTTATTTGCCAGATAGATAAATCAGATTTGGGCAGTGATGGTGATTGGCATTCAAATGTTCCTCGTCGCCACACCTTTATCCAACATCCACTCCTCAGTAGTTTAATTTATCTCCTGTGTTTAAGACGACCCATCCGGGCGGAACAGGCCATCTCCAGCAGCCGTTTTTGACGTCAAAATAGAGGCTTTCATGTTTGACATTTTAGATAGGTCCAGGATGACATTTAGCATAACAGTGCCAGTTTAATGAAAACTAACATAGCCCTATGATGATCATTCCATGCGTGAATTTCCAAAAATGCATGGTTCAAAGGTCTGACTTGATGGTAAGAGTTGACATTAAGAGTTTTATTCAAGCAGTGGGTTGGAATCTTCTGATGGTTTAATAGAAATCTGCTCTCTCTCAAACAAAGTACAAATCCCCATATTCTGTGGACTCAAGATAAAATAAATATATTTGTGAATTTCCATATCTGACTGTAACTCAGAGCTCTTGATGATATGACAGTTCCTGTTCACCCAAATTGACTGCATCAGTAATTTTCACATTCAGGATTTTCCTTTAGGCTCCATCATTCTCTTGGAATTAGCAGGCCTTGGTTACCTTAAGCAGGGAAAATCTGTTGTTTTCATACTTAGAGCCGCACATAATAAATGTGTTGATGCATGTCCATACGCACACGCACGCACACACACACACACACACACACACACACACACACACACACACACACACACACACGGAATAATTGAAAGACACCATTTGAGTTTGGCAGAACGTCATATAGTGTCACTGATGCTCTTTAGGTTATTTTTGAGTCAAATTGTATCAAACACACAATCTGATACCATATAGTCAATCTGGTTCCAAGTATGGTAAATGCTTTAGTTACCATGGAATAACTTAAATACAGTGAACTTCATATCAATATGTTTTCAGAGATGACTGATGAATCTCTGTAATGTTTGCGCAGAATTTCACTGCACTGCACTGTTTACGTATTTAGTAGTCAGATTACTGAATAGATGGGTGGACGACTCATAAAATATTTAGACCAACGTGTAAATCAAGACAAACCACAGGAGCTGAAACAAGAGCTGGAGATCCCACCAGCCTATTGTGTGTGTGTGTGTGTGTGTGTGTGTGTGTGTGTGTGTGTGTGTGTGTGTGTGTGTGTGTGTTTGTGTGTGTGTGTGTGTGTGTTACACAGCTATACTGAACGGAAAAAATACAAACTTTTGACGACTTTCATTACTTTAAGTTTAAAAATACGCTTCAAGTTTCAGAAAATGTCCTTGTACTGGTCTCATATGAGGAAAACATCCAAATCTTGGAAAAAAAAGAAAATCAGGATATTGATATTTATTACATTTTAAATGGGTTACTGATTACCCTCACAATACATAAACTTTTGTATGATCCCTTTCAGACAATGTTCATATAAAGCATAACATTGACACATAGGGTTTAGAAGCTGTTCGTGTTGACAGACTTTGCTGTTGGTCCCGTTTCTATGTCTAATTTAGCCACTCCATTGCCACACGCATGACTTGCACATAGTTTGTAACTTACTTAGGTAATGATGCAATGTGTTGTGTAAAATACAGCCCACAGCAGGGGATAACCCGCATTATGAATTGCGATAGTGAGTTGGTTAAGTGTACCACTGCATTGGAACAAAAGGTGGCGCCACTTACTAACTTGACACATTACATGTATTTACAGCTTGCACAACTGCCAAATGCATAGCATTTTCCCTCAAGTTATATACCATAGCAGTCCTCCCCCTGACTACTCAAAGCCAATAAGAGAGCTCAAAACAAAGAGTAAGAAAATAAACTGATCGTGTCACCCCAAGATATGGGGCGCCGTTTGTAAAATGTTGCACGTTCGAAAATCCTGCTCAGTTTTGCTACATTTAGCATTTTCATATGGAACAAAAAGCACGACAATATTCGAATGTCACTTTTTCAAGCATTTACCAAGAGGCTGTCCAGAATACAGCAGATACCACTCGAAACACTACAAGACAGCTGAGACATTTCTTCTCTTCACATATGTTGTTATATTTTCACAGAGTACAGTAATCACTCATTTCTAACTGACAATTAAAGTTACACACTACTAAGTTGCAACATACTAATACAGTTTTGCGCTCACTAGAGTGTGGTTCAGTGAGGACTGTGTATGACTTATGAGAACGCTGAGTTGACACTAACGCAGAATCATTGGCTTTGACATGATGTTCATGGCCCTAAAAACAGATTCTAATGTAGATTATGAGACTACTGGATACCGCAAATGGATTCACACACTATATATATATACAGACACAGAGAAACCTGATAAACTTGATTACCTTTAATGTAGGACTGTCCACGCCACATGTTTATTGTAACATAATAAATAAATATTTCTTGCAGGTAAAACAGCACTTGTGAACCCGTGAAACCGTCCATGTCTCATCTGACCCCAAAATGGGTCTGACTTCCTCAGATCTGTTGCAGATCATCAGAACCATGCTGGATCGGAGCCAGATAGGCTCCTGGGTCTGTTCTTATCTTGGCAGGACGAGGACTAGTTAAGGCAGGGGTCAGATAGATAAAAGAAAGAGTAAGTAATCAGAGTGTGCCTCTTGAGGCACATCAAAGAAAAAAAAGGGGGTATTTTGAGGAGCCCATGCACATTTCCATGTTGCATTATCAAATGGTCCAGAACAACAGCGAGAGGTCTTTGGTCCAGAACAACAAGCGAGAGGTCTATGAGCCGAGTCTGCTGCTGGAGGCTTTTGTTCCAGCTGAAAGAAGAGCTGTATTTTTAGACCTTGATTTGAATCTCATTATGTCTGAATGAGATGAGTCCTGTTTCTATGGAAAGACATTCACAGCACAGAGGCAGAGATCCCTTCATTGATGCCACTTGCGTACCACCTTGGTGGGGGGCTGGGGGACATTTGTGTAGGCTACATTCAGCCATATTAGACCAGGATGAAAAAAAGGGTGTAAGGAGTGGAGAGTTATTGTTATTATTGTTGAACATTTAGGTTTGTAGAAGTTACAAGCTACCTGTGGACCCCTCCACCCCCACCCCCCCGCTAATGCCTTTTACAGTTACAGATTCACAGATTAAGTCACAGATAAAATAAACTTTAACATTTCACAGTAATGTTGTTTTCATTATGAATCGCGTACTGTTCCTGGATACCACCATTCACATTTTCAGCCTCTGGCGTAGTAAAATGGGAAGTCGGTATCTAGTGCACCATCTAATGGACACAAACCTTCCTCGACGCGGAAATGAACGTCACGTAGACGGGAATTTTTTGACTAGTCATTGTGACTTGTGAGATATAAAATCACAGGACGTCCAGTAATCCAAATGTGTAAGTGCAAAAAATATGTCATAAGACAAGTGTTACCGTCTAGGCTAAAATACATCTTGCAAATAGCCTACTGGTATAAGTCTCCTTAAGAAAAACTATGTGATTATAAGCGAATAAACATGACATTTAAATTATTCGGCATTAGCCTATAAAACACTGGTTTCTTCATCGATGCCTGAATCGTGCAATGCCATTCATTTATTTGATAAGAAACAATTAAAAAGACTTCATAGGCTGTAGGAGTTGGACATAGCTTACTCACTATTCCAGCTAATGCTGACTCGTAGCCTAGGTGTGTGATGGGCAGGGCTACTTCGGTGTTTATAAAATCAACCACTTGGAAGCCTTCCCTTGCGCAGTTGTGGATTACTGCTCTGTCACACCGAGAACGAAGGCTACCGAGACTATACAATAAACCACTACAATGGTTCTCATCATCGAAAACAGGGTAAGATTAATAGACTATATGAATTTCTTATTTGTCTATTACTACTGTAGGCTACTAGGTTCGCGAATGGTAGCGGAGTAATTTAAGAAATATGCGATTTCATTTTACAAATAATTTAGGGGATTGTCACCTAAACTTAAACTGGTTTAGGCTTTGACGATAGGCTATGTTGGAGAAGTCTACTTATGCAAAATGTCTATTTTCAAAGAAGACTATCTTGAGAAAAGCGATGGCCTGAGTAAGTTCTGATGAAAGGTGTCCAGTGTCAATAATAGGATGGACGGAATCAAGTTCTAAACACATTAAAAAAAAAATCTATTAGCCTGTGATGTTGATTAAGTTAATTTACACATTTAATTTCGATGGCAAACCTTATAAGCAAACGAACTGTGTAGGTTTGCTTACTATTTGCTGTAAGGAGGGTATTTTCTTTAATCGATGGTGACTAACTGTTATCGCTACATCACATTGAGCAATCTGAGTTACAACGCTCACATGGTCGCAGGCTTACTTCTATAATTTGTCCAAGTTAATGTGGAATTTGATGTCAATGCCAGACAGCTGATAACAAGCTGTTTAACCCAGTAGGCTACCATGACCTGGTGGTGAATTAGAATTCCTAATTTCGTAAAAGTTGTTTCATACAGCAATAGTTTAACCTAGTTGATGGCGTTTTACGTCTCCTCAGAATGCTGCAGAAAGTTCCACTGAATGAATAGGTCATCCCATCGCTCGGAGGTCCGACTTATAAAGGATAATGTATTGTCCGCCGGTCAGTATCGTAAAATAAATAAAGACCGGCAGACTTTCCCCTTACGTATTTTGTAATATGTTAGGAAATATAACATTAACTAAGCTAAAAGAACCACCAACGGTAAATGTGCTCCGCCTTCCTGTTTTCAGTTGTCCCTCCCTGTCAACCTTTATGTGTTTTAGGAAGAATTCCACAATGCCTTGAGTACGGCAGGCGGCAAGTTGGTGGTGGTGGACTTCACGGCAACTTGGTGCGGCCCTTGTCAAAGCATCGCTCCCTTTTTCAAAGTGAGTATCAAACTTGAGTTCTGCACAATCAGTTACGATGCAATTGGCCAGTGTACTTTGGTATCCATACTCACAGCAGCTGGAGCTGTCATGACTTTAATGACAGAAATGTAGGCGGGGGGGAGGGCGTGGCCTCGTTGTGTTCAGCTGTCGACATAGCAACCACCAGGGAAGGGAAGTCCTCCAAGCCAACCAATTATAGAGCAAGGAGGAAGAGTTGTGTTTAGTTTGCATATGGTCAAAGCAGGTCTGTGCCCGCTGAGTGACTCATACTTCTTTCAAGGCATGGGCCTAGGCTAAGGCTATTTTACACAAACAATGTTGTCATACTAATCTGCGTTGTTATAAAACGAAATTCAAACTGTTAAATGTATAAATGAATGGGTTATTTTAAATTAGGATATGAGCAACAGTGTGAGTTTTGAGTGTTTTTTTTGTGTGTGTGTGATTCCATTGTAATAGCCTAATCTGAATTGACCTCTCTCTTCCCTCATAGTCCTTGTCTGAAAAGTACAAGGATGTGGTGTTCCTTAAGGTGGACGTGGATGATGCACAGGTGAGCCATGTCTAATGGAGGATTCCCAAATGTGATTGGAAAAACATCTCTGTGGTACCCCCTTAACAGCCCTTTGTTTCCATGTAGTTACACCAACACCTTACCCTGTATAGTGTAAAATGTAGCATCCCTTCAAACTGGGCCAATTCTACTGGAATATTTCATGTGATGTGTAGGCTATAAAAATGAATTGGTGAAGAGAATGGAGATTGAATTTGATCTGTTACTGCTACTTTCTAATGCTGTGAAGCGACTCTGTTTTACAATTGCTTGTTTAATTTGGACTGAATGGACAATGGCAGAAGTTGTAATTGGAACTCACTGCAAGCAGAAATTCAATAACCATCCAGCCCAAGAGACTGGCACTTTTGTCATAGGATTTATGGGACAACTGGAGGCTTTTCAATAGTGTGTTATTTGATGAAGAGTACAGATTCAGCAGTTTTGTTTTGTGTCGTGTTTCACGGTTTTAGAAGCTCTTAACCACCCTCTAGTAAACATTTGTCATTCGGGTGTTTGCAGACTTCCAGTAGAACAGGTCTGGGTGACTGGAGTGGCCGGTTTGACCACGGAAGACACATTCAGTGTTGATTCACTAAAAGTTCCTTAAAAATTCACATTTCCTTGGGGCAGGGCAACATGCTTGTTTTCTTGTTGCTCTCTTGAAAGCACTGAAGTCAATGGAGTCATGTGTATGCATATTACATGTAATGCAGTAGTTGTAATGAGCATTGAGCTGCTCACCAGAAATTTCATCGTGTGTCCGTCTCTTCTTTCAGGATGTAGCGCAGGAGTGTGACATCAAATGCATGCCAACATTCCACTTCTACAAGAATGGGAAGAAGGTGAGTTTTTGCAACTGAATCCATGCCAGTGTTGGACCAGAATGCTCTGCCCTGTAGGACTCCATAAACACATTTGAGAAGCATAGAGTCCTAACAAACATCACATCCAAAAACATGTCATGGCTATTTATTTCATTTCACACAGGCCTAAAAATCTAGTTTATTTTTAGCTCAACTCTGTTTTCTCAAACAACTGTAACTGGAGTGGATGGGGTTATCATAAATGTGGTTGAAGATAGTTTGACTATGGTATAACATAGTCAAACTATCTTCAAACAAATTGTTTTTATCTTAAGAATCTTTGAGTAGCTTTGTATGGTACTTCCTGCCTGTATGCAAGAATCGTTGCAAGCATGCTAAAACAGTGCCATAGTGGCCAGGTCAGATGTTGCTTGGTATCTTAAAATGTATTTTATCTGAATCAAAGACTAATTTCATTGTCGTCGTTACCAGACACATGATATGCATTTCTTGCGTCAACATATTTCTTCTACATTTGTTGAAATGAGATATGATTGGGGCAATGTTCATAACTGTTAAATAGAGACGATGATGTGATCAAATCAAAATATCTGATTTATATCCTGTTTTAGGTTGATGACTTCTCTGGTTCCAACCGGGAAAAGCTGGAGGAAATGGTCACTAAACACAAATGAATTTGAGACAGCGACCTCAACACTGTATAAAGAGACTTTTGTCTGAATTCACACAGCTGTGTCCCCCCCACCCCCAAACCAAAGTCTCCTCTGAAAATATTCTACACATGTAAAATAAACATTTTGTTTACATAAACAGTTGCAACATCCCCTTTATTTTCATGTTTCAACCATATTGTAATGAGAGCAGGCTTGTGTGTAGTTACAAAATTATTGGAAGCCTGTTTTATATCTTTTCGGCAGCTGCTTGGGACGCATCTTATGTATCATATGTTGAATTTTAAAGGAATCAATTCAATAAATTAATTGAGGAACAAAAAAAACCATCAACCTGTCATCATTTCACCAACACAAGTTTTAAAGATTCCAATGAGTCTTGTGAAGGGTACAAGTGTTACCTTTTGATCTGATGTCTGACATCAGAGGCAGACCACTTCAAGTCTTAGGAGGGGGTCATGAATAAAGATGGCCTTGTAGTATGTTTACGCTAAAACTAAACTCTTGACAAGTGGCCATTTCCAAAGAGTTAACCTGACCTGTGACTTGGTAATCTATGACCTTCTCAGACTAATACTATGACTTGTAGTTCATGATGCTACACTACCTGCAATTACCCTCTCAAAATGAGGGGTTTCCAGTCAAGCTCTCACTGTCTTTCTCTCTTGGTGAAGAGCAAAGTTACAGTAAACATGGTTTTGTTTGGCTAGATAAGGGTTTTAAGCAGGTTTGGTGAAGAAATCAAGTCCAGACAGCCTTCAGGCTAACCAGGCCTTCGTTTTGTAAACAGAGTTGCGGCATTTCAAAGATTACAGAACAGGATATGGGGACTCTAAATGAGAACTGGAGAGTGACAGGAGGAACAGCATCTTTTCCTACCAATCTTAAACAAGAAACAATGCGGGTTTAGTGCATTATAAATTAAGACAGATGCGTAATAGGGAGTAGTTATTGTATATGTATAGTTGTGTTTTATGCTTTAATAAAAATGTGAGAATAGTTTATACACATATACACTGGACAATCACATCAAAGTTTTTACACATCATACAAGTATATAGCAGCATATAATTAATACTGTTTATTTTCTATATGAAAAAATACAGCTTTATTTTACAAAACATGTATTGGAGTTTCTGGAGGTGGAAGAAAGAGAATGTAGCTTTCAGTTCTGAAATAATGGTCCCAAAATGATTCTGGCTGAGGATGTCAAGATGTCAATCACGGCGAGTGGCATCTTTAAAAATGAAAATATCCTGATTTCCTTTTCCTGTTGTGTGAGAAAAACAAAATGGAAAACATGTGAAACAATCAGTCACTGAATCCAGAAGAGAACTGTCACACTAAAATAGCGTGTGAGTGTGTGTGTGTGTCTGTGTGTGGGTGTATTCCTTTGAATATATGTTCGCTTGTTCACCAGGTCGGTTGGTGCTCTGAAATACTGTATGACTGGCTCAGGAGGTTTTTTGGGGGGATGACATGACGGGCTGGGTACAAACCATAGCTTTGGTTCAGGCACTGGGGAAGCCCCGCCAAGACCCTTTTTAAGTAGAGCGTCAGGGCTCATGCCCATGTTAATCGGCAGCTTTTTGCGCTGACTGTCTGAAAATGAAAGGCTTTATCTGGGCATCGCTCCAACGCGCTGTGAGTGACATCACAATGGATGGCCCTGCAACATGGCTGCCTGCCAAAGCCAGCCTCCCTGGGTAGCAGCATCGTAGCAGCTTTGGGAGGGGGGTGCTGCTGGTGGAGGAGATGTTTCGGACGGGATTGGTGCAATATCCCCTCTCATTATACCAGGTCTTATCTCATGTGGTAGCCAACATGCCTAAGTCATCGGAATAAGGTATACTAAACACTGTGGGTGGTTTTAGATTTCTAAGTTGATGTGCCTGTCATGTGAATGCAGAAAGGATGGTAAAAATGCAAAGATAGTTATGCAGTTATGAGCTAATCACTACTCTTATTTGACACTTGGCGCTGTTATCTGTGTGTGTGTGTGTGTGTGTGTGTGTGTGTGTGTTTGTGTGTGTGTGTGCCCCACACATTTCAGGAAGTGGTTGTGCTATCCACAAACCCCTCCTAAAAGGGCACACACCAGCTTTTTCAGATGACATACTTTCTGCATTTGTGCATTAGTAGTGCCACGTATATAAACAACATCTGGTGTGGGCGTCCTACTTATTACTCAGGAAATGAACTTAGTATGCTACAAATATCAAAAATTACTATATTGTCATAGCTATGTGTTAGACAACAAACTGAATTAAATACTAAATATGTAAAGCTATTTTTATGTGCCACTGTATTGATTGGAGTGTCAGGATATCCTTTTTGTGCCCAAATGCAGCATTTCACCGAGATATTTTACTAGTGAATCACACATAATTTGCGACAACACAGAAGAACTATTGAAAATAAAAATAAACCGGTCATCCCCCACTTTTCTTACCCGTAGTTGAATACTCTCTCACTGTCAACAGCTTTAAAAATAAATACCTTGCATAATTTTACACTTTTTGCCCAATCCCTTTTGCAATATAGCGTGGGCCTGCTGGGCGGAAATGTGAACTAGTTCAGTTTGTTGCCCTGAAGGAAAATGGGCATGAGGGCCGTGTGGTTGTGGTTTGATGTGTGCATATATGTCACGCCAGCGCTGAACTCTGCTCCTGCCACGCCCCCTTCGACTTCAACTCACGCACCTCCGTCTCATTCACAATCACCGGAGTACTAATCACGAAACACCTGTCACCTCTCTACTTAAACCCTTCACTCCGTGTCTGACCCCGCATCATCATAAGATGGCTTTCACTTAAGCGTATTCTGTAAGTCAACAGCACAATGTAACCTTAGAAAAGAAAATGGGAAAACCAAGTTTTAAGAATTAAACCTGCCCTCTGCTCAGTGCTTTAACCTTAGCTAACTGGATGTCTGTGTAGACGTTAGCAGTGTTGGTCTTGCCTGTAAATGCTTCATGACATTTGACGTGGAGTCCTTGGACAACGACAGTATTTTCATCGTGGGGAGCCATAAGGTGCACTGCACTGTTATGTTCTTCCCACTTTCAGCTTCGAGGACAAAATAGTGTTGATATTTCCAGCCAGGGAAAGCATTTTTTTTAACTCGAGGTCAGAATCAGAATCTGCCAAGTAAGTTTACGCCTACCAGGTCATCATATGGACTTGTAGTTTTGTCTGTTGTCTTCTCGCGCATGTGGATGATAGTATAATGTTCTGCATTTTAAAATCTATTTGTAATCCTGTTAATAATCCAAATTTGTGCTAAAAGTATCTGTAATCTAATTACGTCTTTTTTTTTGTAACTGTACCGGAATACAGTTACACTTTTTTTGCATCCTAATTACATAACGCGCTTCCATGTATTCCATTACACACCAAGCCTGGCTGTGAGTGAGTGTGTGTGTGTGTGTGTGTGTGTGTGTGTGTGTGTGTGTGTGTGTGTGTGTGTGTGTATGTGTTCATATAGAGTATATGGATGTGAGGGCAAGAGGGTGTACGTGCACTTGCATGTCTATATGCATGTTCATGGGGTAAATTTGTGTGTGTGTGTGTGTGTGTGTGTGTGTGTGTTTGTTTATGAGATTCCCCACCTGGAGCAGACATGTCCACCCCAGCCCGTACTGCATTGACACCTGTTCGGTCGGATGCACCTCCCTCCATTCAGACACGGGGAGGAACAGACAGCTACAGAAAACAAACACACAAACAAGACATTTGACACCATGGCAACAGCACAAGCGCTCCCAGCTGACCTCGCCCAAGGAATGACAGTAAATGGCTTGGGTGTGTGCGTGCCTGTGTGTGTGTGTGTGCGTGCCTGTGTGGGTGTGTGCGTGCCTGTGTGTGTGTGTGCGTGCCTGTGTGGGTGTGTGCGTGCCTGTGTGTGTGGGGTGGGCTGAGGGGAGGTTGTGGCTGCGGTGTCTCTTATCATTTAACTCCTACAATCATTTACATTTCTGAAGGCACCTAGCAAGGCGCGCATGATAACAACGCAATCAGACATGCACTCAGACGATTACATTACCGGTCAGGTTATTTGCTTTCCCGACTCACCTGCGCTGTCTATGATTAGGTTACCTCTGCTTCAATGCGAAACATTCAGTCTTCGTACGCATCCCTATCTCTTTGTCTCTACATGACAGGAGAAGTACACTGGGCTAATTCACAAACTGTCTTTGTGTCTTTGTGTTTATCTTGATGGCCTGCAGCATCATAAAAGATGGTGGTACAATTGAACGACAATGAGGGGCATATCTGAAAGTGTTGTGTCCCTTTGTTAACTTTAATCACACAACTCTTCTGTTGACCTGAGAACACAATGTGTTGTTTGTTGACCTGTGGTATTGCCACAGCAACAACAGTGCAGCTTAAGTGCCCTTAGGTTAACCCATGTTTCACCCCTCAGGTTAATTTCATCTCCTCCAATTACATTTTTTTTTTTCCAATCTTAAACTCGATTGATTAAAAAATGAGATATGAGGGCATGTGCCTCCCAGCGTGGCTTACATGAATGGAGATTGTAGGGACTCTACTCATTTTGAATTACATCAATAATACATGGAATCTTACAGACAGATGAAGTGATTTGTGAAACACACATAAACATAAAGACACATTTTCACATAGTTTTACCACCTCTCTCTCTCTCTAGCTCTCCCTCCCTCTCTCCCTCCCTCCCTCCCTCCCTCCCTCCCTCTCACACACACACACACACACACACACACACACACACACACACACACACACACACACACACACGGAGAGACAGACACACACACACACACACACACACACACACACACACACACACACACACACACACACACACACACACACACACACACACACACACACACACACACACACACACACACACACACACTTACCTGTGTGGCAGCGGGTGCCTGTCCATCCTGCGAGACACTCGCACTGGTAAGGAGCCACACAGCGCCCCCCATTCAGACAGGGAAGAATACAGATGGCTGGGGAGACACAGAAACCACCTCCAGTTACTCAACAGCCTCTTACTCAACAATCACCCCAGCCTACTCACTGCTCTAAGGAATATAGGGACTTCCTGTGGGTCAGTGGCAAGCCTCAATGATTCATACACTCAGTTCTTTCTTAAAGGGTATGTTTAGGCACACTGTCTGGAAACAGTGGAAACTTTCCAGTGAATCAGTAACTGCAGCTTAAGATTCACACAGAATCTTTGTTGACAGTTCTTTCCTCGTGCCTTGGCTTGCTGCATACAATTTCCGTGTGTTACGGTAAGCACCGCCACCCCCCCCCCCCCCCCCCCACCCTTCCGCTCTATCTGTCCATCTCCCTCCCTCCACCCGTCCCTCACGCCGCTTCCCCTTTCATCTCACTCTCCCTTTCCCGTTGGTCTCTAAGTGCTCTATCTCTCCCCCTTTCCCTTGATCTCTCCCTCCCTCCCTCCATCTCCCCACACCCCTCCATCTCTCACCCATTTAATTTCCTCCTGCCTTTATCACACTCTCTCTTCTCCATCTCTCTCTCTCTTCTCCATCTCTCTCTCTCTTTCTGCTCCATCTCTCTCTCTCTCTCATGTTTCACTCCAGCTCATCCTTTCATTCTCTCTCTCTCCTCATGCCTCTCCCTCTGTCTGTTCGCCCATGTCTACCCTCCTCTCCTTCTGTCTGTCTCTCTCTCTCCTGTCTCTTTCAACCAGTTCAATTCAAAAAGAAGCTCTATTGCCACGACTGCTAATGTTCAGTGTTACCAAAGCAAAAGGCGTCACGAGGAAAACAGCGATCATGTTTTAAAAGGGGAAAGGAAAAAATATTTAAGAATGAAATTTGAAATATTTAAAATAACTTTCAATAATATTTTCTCTCCTTCCTCGCCCTCTCTCTCTCTCTCTCTCTCCCTATTTCCTTTCATGCCCCTCTGCAGCTGTAGTGTGCACCTGCACCGAGGGCACTCTAAGAGGCCTTTCAGCTAACAGATGCCTGGCTGATAGAGTCTGATGAGCCTCCTCCTCCCTCCTCAACTCAGGGTGCATTCTAATTCAGCCCAACCTGCTCGCCTCCTCCTCCTCCACCTCCTCCTCCCCCCTCCCCTCTCCACTCCTCCCCACATACACATAACCCTCCATCACTCTTCAACAGACCGACAGTGCAGCCAAACATGGGTGTCAGAAGTGAGCCGAGGTAACGGCAGCAGAAGCCAGGCGGAGGCTGGATGAGGAGCCTGAAGCGAGGGGCAGGATTAGCGGGCGGGAGCACCAGTGACGGGTTATGAGAGGAGACGGGAGACGAGGTGACGGCGCTCGTGATTATTAGATGGGGATCTGTATTGTGTTAGATCCCCTTGGTGGAGAGGTGACGCTAGGTGAGATTCAAAGAGGTATTGAGAGGATGATACAAAGATACTGATGTGTGTGTGGGTGCTTGTGTGTGTGGGTGCTTGTGTGTGGGGGGGGTGGTGTGGGGTGGTGGATAAGGTTGCATCAGGACAGAAGGACACACCAGAGTGATGGATGAACAGGTGTGATTGAGGACACTGAAGGTAAAACAGGGGCAACCACTTCACTGGCACTCAGTGGTGGTGGTACAGTGTGCTGCAAAGATCCTCAGCAAGAATGTGGCCATTCCTTTGAGGTTCATGTTTAATACACAAACAATGTCTGTGGCAGGCAACAGGTATAGAGCAACACAACATGCAAACCCTGCAAGCAGAATCTTGAGAGCCAATGAGTTGAGTAATAGCATCAGTACTGGGAAATATGATGAAACACTGTGTCAGAGAATTATGTACGTGTGTTTCGTGTGTGTACTTCATGTAAGTGTGAAAGGAAAAATACAGAATGAAGTCCAACACAGAAATCTGAATGGCAAGTAATCTCAAATTATTAATCAAATAAATAAATCAGGTATAAATGAAGGTAATTACTGGTAAAGCAGGGCGTAGCACACATACATAAAATATTTACAACAATAACAAATAATGACATACATTTTGTTTGGTTTAATGCATTAATTAAATGCTTGGTTTGCATCAAGTCTTACGTCCTAACAGCAGGTCTCTGCTTCACCACACCAGTTAGAACAATGTGGTCAATGTGTTTTGTCAATAAAAGTCAATAAAAAACCTTCTCTTGATTAGCTGAACTCACAGGTGTTCTGACTATAGATGTCTGAACATCTGTGTAATGTCCAACAGTTCACCCCAGATAACACCTGACTCTGTCATGGATCCAAACCTTATCTTGCCGAGCGCTACAGATTTGAACCAGATTAGGATTGGAACCAGTCAAAAGTCAGCTGCCATCTTGTCAGTGCGTGGGTGGTGGTGGTGGATATGGTGGCTGGTGGAGAACACCCAGTGCATGCAGTAACAGAGAAACTCTACTTTAAGTGTGTTATGTGGTCAAGCAAACAACAACAGCAACAACACAGCGGCCATGCTGAGCTGAGGGGAGAGGCGGGAGGCGAGAGGCGGGAGGCGAGAGGCGAGAGGCGAGAGGCGAGAGGCGGGAGGCGGGAGGCGGGAGGCTGGAGGCGAGGTCACGTACGCTCTTCACAGAGTCGCCCCATCCATCCCTCCGGACAGGCACAGGTGTTGGGCCTCTGGCACACACCTCCGTTCTGGCAGTGGAGCCAACATATAGCTGCAGATGGGCGACAGACACACTTCAGTCACTCTCACATATAGCTTCAGAAGGGCAACAGACACACTTCAGTCACTCTCACGGCCGCGCTGAGGACTCAAGAGGGCCCCGCTAGATTAGGGAGGCTTGGAGAAGTATCGCATATGCACAAGCTGGGCCAGACTGAGATCAAGCTGCTCCAATAACACAAAGCAGTATGTTAGGCTAACAACCCTGTGGAAGGACATGGACAGAAAGAAAGTGTTATTCAGATGTTATAAGAAGCAAAAAGCGAGCCATGCTGTCCTGCATTAATGATAGTTTGCAGGAGATTGAACAAACGACATTTTGATACCGTCAACAGAAACTCTCTTTCCCATAGTAGCTCAGAGTAAAACTGGGGTCTCGTCACATACACTATGTCTGAATGTGGCACGCCTGTGAAAGACTCTCATCTACATCTACTACCATCTATGATAAACAGAGCAGGCTGAAAAGATTCCGCTTGGGATGCTTTTTTGAAGAAAAAAGGGGGCTGGATGTGTTTTAAGGTGACATGACAGAACAGTGTGTATTAAATACTGAGGAACAGTATACAGGGCCCTGCCATGGTCCTTCTTAGGAATGCAGCGGCATACTCATCACTTATCAGTTTCTTGTGAGAGAGAGGGTCAGGGTGATTGAATTACAAGCACACAGCTATGTGTGTGTGTGTGGGCAGTGAGCGCGCATGCGTGTGTGTGTGTGTGTGTGTGTGTGTGTGTGTGTGTGTCAGGGCTGCAAATAGAGAAGGAAAGTAAATGTCTTTGTGAGAACAGTCTGTGCGTGTGTGTGTGTGTGTGTATGTGTGTGTGTGGGAGACAACTCTCTGTTTGTGAACACTCTCTGAGAGAGAGAGAGAGAGAGAGAAAGAGAAAGTGCACATCAGGGCTAAAAACTGAGGAGGATAGTAAAACTCTGTGTGATAGTAAAACTCTGTGTGAGAACAGACTGTCTGTGTGTGTGTGTGTGTGTCTGTGTGTATGCAAGAACAAAGTACAGGCAAAGAGGGAAGTGGTTCTCATTCCAGGCACTGCAGGCAGAAGACAGGGCGGCACGTTGAGGGGCAAGGAGGCGGCAAAGGGGAGGAGAGAGATGAGGCGGATCACCTCGGCAGGCGGGGGGGTGGGTCCAGGTCCCGTTCTCCAGGCACACGCTCCGGCTGGGGCCCTCCATGGCGTACCCGCCGAAGCACGAGTACACCGCCATGTCCCCAAACTGGAAGACCGCCCCCCGCACCACCCCATTGGCCACGTGGAGAGGGGGGCCACAGGACACCCCTGCACACAGGCACCTGGTTAGCCCGCTTGCTTCAGACCCTCCCTTCATCATGATTAATACACAGGCACCTGGTTAGCCCGCTTGCTTCAGACACTCCCTTCATCATGATTAATACACAGGCACCTGGTTAGCCCGCTTGCTTCAGACACTCCCTTCATCATGTTAAATACAGTGCGGCTTTTACAGGGGTCTCCCTGCTCATGACGTCAACATTTTAATGCCTTTTTGGGTTACATACTTTGCCTGTCATATGACTTTTTAAAGGCAGTAATGTCATGTAATTGTCCCGAAAAAAGGAACCTATTTGAGGTGAACGGGAAAAAAAGTCTATTTGACTGTATTGTGAATGTACTTGGATGCTCTGTGGTATATTTGATCTGGTGGTTCACTATTTTCATCAACAGTTTCAAAGAGCCCCAAATACACCTCAGTACATTTCAGTTTTGCAAATATTCAAATACACAGAATTTGGCTGAGCTTACCCGGAGGAGGAACCTAGCCAGACCAGTGTATTTCACTGTATTTGTGAACGTATTTAGATGCAATATTCATATATAATATAAGAGCTCTGCTAATGTCTTTTGAAAGTAAGACAAAAACTAAAATAAATGCTCATAATCTGTGGTCTGGGATAAATACCAGAGGTAAATAAATGATAAAATCGAGGTTTAGGTAGAGAGAACAATACAGACATTCAGTATGAGGAACAAAAAGTATTCTGGATGAGAAATGTTTTTACATCTTATGAATGAAATCCATTACGTACATTTTTTTTCTTGGTTTGGAAATGACTTGCAATACAAAATGGAGCCTTGAAACCAAATGGAATCTGTGCATAGCCATAAATGGAGACATATAGTCAAATTTAAATGAACATCTTTGGCATCAGGGATGAGTGCTGTTCTGTTAAAATAAGATTATCAAGGGATTTTCAAGTGGAATAAAACGCCTGTACATCCAATTCATCTTATCAAGAGCGCCGTTAAAACTTAAGTGCCTGTACCTCTGTTCTTATTATTGGAAACCATGGAGATCAGAAGACTGTCTCAGTAAATCTCTTCATGGCAGAACTGCTGATGATGGATCTGGCAGGATCTGTTAATATCCTACACGCAGTGGTTCTCAAAGTGGGGGGCGCGCCCCCCTGGGGGGGCGCGAACACTCTCCAGGGGGGGCGCGATGTCACAGACGGAGAAAAAAAAAAACTACCGCCGACCTGTCACTGGTTAGTGAAAGCTCCCTCAGTGGCGAAATGCAAGGGGCTGGACTGACCCAAACAAATCAAATACGGTTTTGCTCCTGATCCACCAATCAAAACGGAGTTTTTTCATTTGAACGCGAGTTGCACCTAAGTTTCCGAGTATAAAAAAAAAACGCAGGCATTGGTAAGCTCTCACCCTGAGATGACTCTGCAGAGTTTGTTCAATTTCTCTTGTTTCCTGTATCATTCAGATATTCATTGCTTTATAAACAGTCTTTTTAAAGACTCACTCCTTCCTTAGTAATACCTTACTGCGCTTGCAGTAGGTCTATTCGTAGCCTATTCTAAGGAGTAATTTGCCCCAGTCTTTTGAAAAAACTCGTAGCCCCGAGAGCTAGCCTAGCTAGCTACCTTTTCCCAACTGCAGCTAGCCCTTTTCTCCTTAACACCTACCTTTATATTTTTGTATCATCCACCGTGTTGCAACAAATAAAACACCAGCACTTGAATACTATTTTGTGCTGTCCCTGTCTACATTGTGTAGTTAGTTTTGTTAGGAATCATTGCCTAGCACAGCCTTATCCTTATCCATGTCGTTCACAACCACACATACAAGAACACGACGTTGAAATTAGAACCTTATTAACTTCACACACACTGTATCAGCAAACAAACACAACTATGGACACGTTTCTGATTCGTAAAAGTCAGAAAGAGAAGCCTGTGGACTTCTTTAAACATGAACGTGATGGCCTCCAGCAACAACGAACCACCATCTCCAAGCAGTGTCTGGAGGCATCTTATGTAGTTGCTCATAGAATTGCTAAGCTTGGCCAACCCCATACAATTGCCGAAACACTGATTTTGCCGGCCGCGCAAGACGTGTATAATAGAAGCTAAACTCAGCGCAATACTTATGTCAAATGACATTGTATCACGCCGAATATCAGAAATCAGTTTGGGTCCTATTTCAAAGAGGACTACCGTTCATTCGCCTAAGTTCGGGATCCATTTCTCTGCTCAGCAGACGAGCTGTCAATAGACATGAAAGAGCAATTGAAGAGTGACAGTAGACTTAAGCATCTCCCCTATTTCGTCATTCTGGATAGCAATGATCAACTTTGCGACATAGCCTTAAAAATGCTCATCCTTTTCGCGTCGTCATATTTGTGCCAGGCAGGCTTTTCAAGACTGACTGCGCTCAAAACTAAATACCGCAACCGCGCACAGACCGAGGATGACCTGAGGATATGTTTTCAAACATTGCCCCAAGATTTGAGAACCTTTGCAGTGCAAAGCAGGCTCATGTCTCACATTGACAGACCTGTAGGATTTTTTTTGTAAAGATCACAAGAGGCCCATAATAATAACAGTATCCAAATTATAGCAATAATAACACTAATTATTATTATGATAATAATACAATAATAATAATTGGTCGATAATCATTAATTATAATAATAACATAATGATGGTGATAATAATGAATAGCCTACTAATAGGCCTACTATTACTGATAATAATAATAATAATAATAAATAGTTATAATAATTGTCTGTATGGGCCTAACAATAGCCTAACCTTGACATGTCAGGCCTATCAATAACAATATGCTATCTATCTATCTATCTATCTATCTATATATGGTGGTGTAGTTGAGGGTGGTGGCGGCGGGCCGCGCGCTGGGGGGGCCCCAACTACCCCTAACCAGCTTTGGGGGGGCCCAGCTTGCAAAAGTTTGAGAACCCCTGTCCTACAGGATTCTTTACTGACCATTAATCACTTGCTTTATTTTTTCAAGCTTTGGAGTTTCAAGGAACTGATTTTCTTCTATAAAACCTTCAATAAAAATGAGAAAGAGAGGCCTGGGGAAAACTTAAAATCAAACCAGGAGGCCAAACCATGCAAACACGTTAACAAGCAAGCCAGATGCTGTCAGAAAGCTTCTATCCAATTAAACACACAAACCTACAGTATGTCTTATTGCAGCCACATTCAGACTTTGATAGTCTGCTGGAGGATGTGTTACAACTGCAGGATGCCATGCTGAAGTGAAGCTGACCACAGAGACTCGTCAAAACAGGAAGAGAAAGAGAAAGTAGCAGTCCAAAGAAAAATCCCCTAATGCTTTCTGCAGTCAACCTATGTCTTATTGTAGCCTTACACACACGTCGCTGACCACCAAAGAGAAAGCAGAAAGTCTGCATGCAGGCAACCTTTATCTTACTGCAGCCACATTCACACGTCGCTGACCACAGAGACTTGTCAAAACAGGAGGAGAAAGAGAAAGCAGGATGTCTGGAATGTAAAGAGCAAAGAAGAAAAAAGGACAGAGAAGTCCCTGTCATCTAAACGTTGCAGTGTACACAACCATAGTTAAAAATTACTTTCATAATGTCTGATCCCAGTTGAGTGATGAGCAGTGAATGAAACAAGGACAGATACAGGTGCGACAGGGCAGTGCTGTTATTGGTTATAGCAAAGCAGAGATAAACAGGGCAGTGCTGTTATTGGTTATAGCAAAGCAGAGATAAACAGGGCAGTGCTGTTATTGGTTATAGCAAAGCAGGGCAGTGCTGTTATTGGTTATAGCAAAGCAGAGATAAACAGGGCAGTGCTGTTATTGGTTATAGCAAAGCAGGGCAGTGCTGTTATTGGTTATAGCAAAGCAGAGATAAACAGGGCAGTGCTGTTATTGGTTATAGCAAAGCAGGGCAGTGCTGTTATTGGTTATAGCAAAGCAAAGATAAACAGGGCAGTGCTGTTATTGGTTATAGCAAAGCAGGGCAGTGCTGTTATTGGTTATAGCAAAGCAGGGCAGTGCTGTTATTGGTTATAGCAAAGCAAAGATAAACAGCCACTTTCCAGAATATGCAGGGAGAGGAGAGGAGAGGAAAGACAGCCCATGTTGTAACTACACTCAACAACACAAAACACACTGAACGCCCACAGGAAGTGGCATGGGCCCGCCCAAAGGGAAAACACACAGCAGAAGAATCAGTGTGGTTTGCAAGTATTCATGCAACTATCCATGGCTTTAGAATGGTGTGATCCTCACAGTAAGTGCTAAACTGCTTTCTGCTTGTTACTGAAAGTGCCATTCTAGTCGAGCAAATACCTCACTCAGTGATTAAAATGTAAAAAGAAATCACACTCTATCCGTGAGCTGATCAACTACGCATTGGGTGTGAAATTCAATAGTTAAAATTATAAGATATAAATGAAATATAAGAGTATTAAGTATTATTAAATCAAACAATGGATATCAGACGTGGTGTTGATGATGCAATGGAATATGTGACTAACGGGCCACGGTATATTTGATCTGGTGGTTCACTATTTTTAGCAGCAGTTTCCGCTGTCAAGACACTACAATACACTTCAGTTCTGTTTTTCAAATATTTAAATATACAGAATCCAGCTGAGCTTCTGTGGAGGAGAAAATAGTCAGACCTATGTACCTACTTTTAGGCTGGATACATCAGTATAGGAGAGAGGTCTGTCCTGTAGTTTTTACAGTTTTTTTTACATATTTCAACATAATTGAAGAGATATGATTAAAAAAAAAACTTGGAATAACCCGGTTTACTTCTTTCAGATTATCAAAATGAAACTGTAATGAACTTGAACGAGGAACATTGAAGAGCTACTCACTCTCACAGGCTGCACTGATGGGGCTCCATGTCTGGTCAGCCCTGCAGATGAGCGTGGCTGTGCCCTTGGCCTGCTGGCCCTTTGGACAGGTGACTGGCACAGTCTGGCCTACCAGGAAGCCCACCTGTGAAGTGTTGGCACTGCTGACGGCCCAGCCCGGGGGAGGGGGACAGGACCTGGCTGTAGTGGTAGATGGAGGGAACATTAATGCATGTTAAGAGTGGACAGACATATGAGCGTGACAGTTAAGTGCGATGAAGTGGACTTAAAGCAGCGACAAGGAGTTCTGGTCTGAAACTAGCGAGCTAACTATCTCAAATGCATAACCCTTGCCAACACCACCAGCAGCCCAGTTGTCACTGATAAAAGCTTGCTAAAATGCTTACTGGTGTGTTTTGGCTATATAGTTGGCAATGTCGTACTATGAAAGCTTTGGCTAGTGGGAACGACGCATGTGTCTATCTGTCCTTCACATGACCACATACCGTCAAAACAAATTTAAAGATTATACCAAACCTAGTCGCCTATAAAAACACACAAAAAATGTTGCATAATGTTGCTTTAAGGTAAATTAATTTACTGTAAAATATCTAATCTTATCTTAATCAAAGTTACCATGTTTGTTGTTACCTTTGTTTGTTCCAGTAATAATTCTCTCAAATATGTATCTAAAAGCCATTCAAGGTCATGGACACAGCAAGTGCACCAGCTGTTTTACAGGAAATGGGTCTTACGTGTGCAGCTGGGGAAGGGGGCGCTCCAGGAGCCGTTTCCCATGCAAACCACCAGCGGCTCCCCCTGCAGGTCAAAGCCTTTATCGCAGCGGAAGCCCAGAGCACGGCCGCTGGCCAGGCTATGCTCCAGCACCCTCCCGTTCAACAGCTCCTGCGGTCCCTCACAGCTCTCAAGGCCAGCTGAGAGAGAGAGAGAGAGAGAGAGACAAGGAGAAAGAAGGGGAGGAACATGTTGAGGAGAGAGGGGAGAGGAACATGAAGGAGTGAGAGAGTGAGAGAGAGAGAGAGAAACACAAGGAGAAAGAAACGGAGGACAACAGGAAGAAAAAGATGAGAGATGATACAGAGAAGAAGGGAACAAGACCGAATATGGATGGTGCATTGTCCACGAGTCAGTGTTACTGATAAGGGTGCAACATTTGGAGATAAGATGTAGCGATATCATACAGTGAACGATAAAGCGCATTGCAAGTGTCTCTCATACCTTCACATGATGGTATGGGGAAGCTCCATTTGCCATCAAATAAACAGGTTAGGTTCTTGGGGCCAACTAAGCGTAGCCCTGGATGGCATTCATAGCTGACGGTACTTTCAAACGTGTCACCCGTCATGAACGGAGCCGCTCCCTCCACCTCTGGGGGCTTTCCACATGAGACAGCTGAGAAAGAAAAGAAAGAAAAAGAAAGAAAGAAAAGAAAGAAAGAAAAGAAAAAACATCCATCACCAACCATCAAATATGTGCTATGATATCAGAATGACAGTTAATAAGAGAAAGAATGAAGAAGAAGGAAGCAAAAGAATAACTCAATGACAACCGCTAAGACTAAAAACTAAAACTGTGTTTCCTGGTAAAGTTTCCTGGTGTTGGTGCGGACTTACCAACACACTCGGGAGTGTTCCCGCTCCACGTTCTGTCCCTGTGGCACGTCAGCACAGAGTCCCCCTGGAATGCAGCCACACAGGTAGAGTTACAGCACCAGGAATGCTAACTCATCCTACAATAGCACAGATTCCCAGCAGCGTAGCCTCAGTATTGATCCACACAAAACCCCAGATCTATCAAAACACTTTTGAGTTGGACTTGAGAATATGAGACACATGCAGTAGCCATTGCACTATTTATGGATAAACGGAATCAGCATTCAACACTTACATCAAAAAGGAAGATTAAAGTAAAATAAATAATACTAGAGCTAGGCAAGATGTCCTGCAATTGATTGATGCATTCAGTTACATATGGTTAAAAACCTCAGAGAATTAGATCAGTGTGAGCCTGGCATGTGAGCTGCATAATGACATTAATAACAGTTGGTTGGTACCTTGATTATGAAACCTGGGAGACAGCTGTATATAACCATGCCCCCATAGTCATGACCTTTGCCCTCAGCGTTTCCATGGAGAATAAGAGGGGGCTCTCCACAGGTGACAGACAGGCAGGAGTTGGTGGAGAAACCGGGAGACCAGATCCCACCAAGCTACATCCAACAAAAATGAAAACAATTACTGTTCAATTCCAAACGGTCTAAAACTTGAACATTAGGCCCAAAAGACTGATTTGGATATCCGGAATATTTGTGTTTTATTAACATATTATTTACAGCAGGATGAGTTCACAACGACAAGATGCATATCTTTGTGTAGTGTAATAGTTTGTTAATTACAAAAGGGAAAACGAAAAACAACTCACTTCACACTTGGAGACCCTTGGCCCCTCCAGGTAGAATCCGGTCTTGCAGGACAGGGTGACAGTGCCTCCTATGGGGGTTGGATGTTCCCCTGTAGCCACCAGGTGGGTGAGGTTGACAGGGAAGTGACAAGGCACTGGCCGGCAACGGACACTGTGCTTAGACCAGGTGGCATCGCTCTGACAGGAGAGGGTGTTTGTCTGTGTGGCCAACTCAAAGCCATCTGAACACCTGTGGAATCAGACGGACTGTCTTCAAATTTAAGTCAAAAAGGTTGCCTCACTGAGTCAATATAAAGATAGTTAAATATGATAGTTGATATCAGGTAGAGACTGTTAACAATGTATCTGTATGCTCAAAAGAAAAAAGTATCATTGATGAGTACTAGCGAAGTCTACATTTATACAAAGTTGTAAAGCATTACATACATACATTTTACTTTGATCATCTTTAGAATAAGCTGTGTCATTGCTGAGGCAGCTAAGTTGCAAACACATTAAGTGGATCCTGGATGGACTACATATTCAAACAGGGTTTTTACTGAATGTGGTCTGTGTGATAGAAACCAATTTAATGCTTTTAGCATCCGTCATGATTTTATAGTCTGCTAACTGTTGCAGTTACCATTTAACTCAATTGAACATGCTATGTGTGTCTGCCAAAAAAGGCATATTAGAGCTACTATGGTTTGCATTTGTGGTTTATTGATCAGCATTGTCTAAATGGTCAATATCACAGACCGGAAGGTTCTGTAGAGATAGCTGTCACAATGTTTTACCAAATCAAATAGTGCTTGCTCTTAAAGAAGCACTCTAAGTGATTAGGTCATTCCAAGAGATGATTGGGTTTAAAATGTAGATAAACAAACTCAATTTTTTCCGCTTTTATAGAGAAATAGTAGCACACTTGTAATAGCATCTAATAGAACACTATAATACTTTAAAAAATGTTATGCAAATATCTGTGTTGATCAGTTTTTATAGCTTTGCACAAGGCCATGTTAGCCTTGCCGCCTCAGAACAAAACTAAAGGGAAAATGGAGGCCTACACACATCTTGGCTGGCCAGCTTAGTTTTAGTTTGTTAACCCCCCCCCCCCCCACCATTTTCCCCTTTATGGGATGTACCTGTACTGTACATGGCTTCCAAAAGTGAACGCATCTCCCACAGTCTTGGTGTTTGGGATGTATGGAGGCGTTCCGCAGGACACTGGCTCACAAGAGAGGCGAGGTTCTGTCCACTTGCCCCGGTCACACGTAATGTGCGGAAAGCCTCTGAGTTGATAGCCCGGCCTGCACGCGTAGGTGAGAGTCTCAGGGGGGATGGCACTCCCGCCCTGCAGGACAGCGTTAGGGACATCGGGTGGCGTGGGAGGGCATCGCCCCCGAGAGCAGATGGGCACCCCGGGACTCCAGATTCCACCTTTCTCACACACAGCCTCCGAGGGCCCCAGAGTCCTGTAGCCGTCGTCACAGTGGTACCGCACCCGCTCCCCACAGTTGTGGTCCCGACCCAGCACAGCTCCAGACTTCAGAACCGGTGGGTTGCAGACGCAGGGACGGCATTCTGGTACTGATCCGACCCAAAAGCCGTTCGTCCCACAGCGCAAGAATGGGTTGCCCACTACCTGATATCCTTGGAAACAAACATACTCAACCACATCCTCAAAATTGAAACTGGATCCATTGAGGTATCCATGGCTGATATCCTCAGGTGGGTCACATGTGACTATGTTGCATCGAGGTGGAGACCTGTCCCACAATGCATCATCCCTGCACACCCGTACAGAACTTCCTGTCAAAGTGTAACCCTCATTGCACTCATATCTCACCTCACTCAGATAGCCATAGTCATTTCCTGTGACCCGACCATTAGCGATAGATGGAGGCTGCCCACAGTCTGCAGGGAAGCATGCTGGGGTGGCTTGACCCCAGGTGCCATTTGCCAGACAGGTGGTAAAAGGCGTTCCCTTTAGCATGAAACCAGGCTTACAGCTGAACTCCAGCTTTTTGCTGTATGTGTAATCCTTTCCCTTTACGATGACGTCACTCGGGATGAGAGGCGCCCCGCAGGACACAGCCGCACACTGCGGCTCTTTATCATCCCACTTTCCGTCAGCTTGGCATGTCCTGGTAGCGCCGCCCTGCAGGATGTATCCAGAATGGCACTCGTATTGGATTACTGACAAGTAAGAGTAAGAATACCCCGCTGTGACTGTGACCGTGCCGCCACTGACGTCCCCTGGGTTCCCACAAGAGACCAGCCTACAGACCGGTGGCGTATCACTCCACTGCCGGCCAGAGACACACTGCCGCACCGTCTGGCCCTCCAGCTCATAGCCCTCCTCACAGCTGTACTCCACCAGGCTGCCCAGAGCTGTGTCCGTTAAGGTGACAGATCCATGCTCCGGGCTCGGGGGTACACTACACTCAGCAGGGATGCATGCGGGGGCTGTGCCATTCCAGGTGCCATCCTCCTGACAGACGAGCACAACCACCCCTGACATCTCGTAGCCAGTGTGGCAGCGATAAATGATGGTGACCCCATGCAGGTAGCTCATGTCAGCCAGCGAGGTTCCGTCTGTGAGCTTGCCGTCCTGGTTCCCTTCTCCTGCCAGTTCAGAATTTGGGTCCATCAGCTTCTTGTAGTCGCCGAAGTCAATGTGAGGGGGCAGACCACAGTCAGTTGCTACACAGGCAGGTACAGCACTGGACCATCCACGCTCTTCACAGGTGAGGTGGTTCTGACCAACTAGCTGGAAGCCAGGGAAACAGCTATAGAAGATGGTTACCCCAAACTTGTGGTCCAGTCCTTCAACAAAGCCATTGTTGATTGGCTTGGGAAGGGTACAGTATACCTGTTGACAGGTGGGTGCTTCCTGGTCCCATTCACCAGTTTCAAGGCATGTGAGTGTTTCTGCGCCTTGTAGATGATATCCCTGCTGACAGGAGTAGGTGACAGACCGACTGAACTGGAGTTGGGCATAGGACACCTTGCCATTGGCAATATCCTTCGGTGCAGGGCACTCAATGGGGTGACAGGCTGGCACTCCGCCAATCCAGAGTCCGCTCTGCCCACAAATGACTGTGGCATTGCCCGCAAGGTTGTAACCAGGTTTGCAGCTGTAGACGGCCGTACTCAGATACATGAGTCCCTGCATGTCCACAATGCTGTTGGGGATCTCCTCCGGCTGAGGGCACTCCACTGGGCTGCACTCTGGCGTCGGGGCGCTCCACCGTCCGTCAGCCTGGCAGACCACCGAGGCTCCTTTCCTCAGGTTGAACCCATCCATGCAGGAGTAGGTGACCACGCTGCCAAAGTGTGAGGGGGTGGCGGAGGACCGATCCCCGAAGGGCACGTCTGGGGGCGGCCCACAAGAGACCTGCTCACAGACGGGAAACGAGTCATTCCACTCGTGAGATGGAGTGCAGCGGAGTGTGCGGGCGCCACGCAGCGTGTAGCCTTCCTCACAGGACAGTTCTATGGTTCCTGTGTCTGAGTCCAGGTTCTTCAGGACCAGGTGGTTCTCCTCTAGAGGAGGTTCGGGGCACTGGACTGGGGAGCATCGGGGAGCCCTGGTCTTGTCCCACCTCCCATACTTTGTGCAGGTCCAGATGGCATCGCCGGTTAGCTCATAGCCTTCACTGCAGGTGTACTCCACCTTGCTGCCCATCTGGAAAGTAGAGCCTTTGTAGTGTCCTTGCTTGATGTCTGGAGGGCGCTCACACGTCAGGAGCACACAGGATGGAAGATCATTATTAGACCACTGCCGATTGGCTTGGCACACGCGCTCTCCCTTCCCCTTCAGGCTGTATCCAGCGCTGCAGGCGTAGGTGACCTTACTGTTAAAGACGTACGTACTTCTCTTCTGAGGGCTCTTTAGAAAACAGAATAGAAAAGAGATTGTTTTCATTTCTTGTCAAACTGTCAACACAAGAGTATCCATGCAACCTATGAAGGTAAATCTTAGAATAAGAGTAACTCAAGTAAGAGATTATAGTTACCTTGATGAAACCATTTGCAAGTGAAGGAGGGTAGGAGCATGTTACCGGCTGGCAGGCTGGCAGGATCCCACCCCACTCCCCATTGGCACTGCAGGTCCTCCTCTTCTCTCCCCGAATGAAATATCCTGTCACACAAGTGTAGGCAACCATGGCTCCAAAGCTGTAGTCCGTCCCGCTGAATGACCCCCTCTCAATCTCCTCCGGCTTGGAGCAGCGGACGGGCACACAGCCAACCTCGAGAGGTGAGGGCACCCACTCGCCTCCCAGAATGCACTTCAGGGTGGCGGTGGTGTTGAGCATGAACCCCTCCTCACATTTGTAGCTCACCTCGGTGTTGCTGGCATACTTGGGTTTGTTCATGGCATCCAAGATGGCGTGCGGCAACTTGGGCGGTCTCTGGCAGAAGTTGGCAATGCAGTGTGGCGCCTCCTGGCCTTCAGGGGGCGCCCAATCACCCTGAGAGTTACACAGCATCTTGGTGTTGTTGCCAGTTATGTAACCATCAGTGCAGAAATAGATGGCCGTGTCGCCAAAAAGCTGGTGCCCTGCTTCGGGTAAGGCGTGGTCCACAGGGGGAGGGGGCCCACAGCTGCGGGGGGCACACTGGGAGGAGCTCTGACTCCACTGGCCAATCGGAAGACACTCCCTCGTCTCCTCTCCGAGAAGTGTGTATCTGTAAAACAAAAACCGACATAATAGCAGTAGTATGTTGTGTTATTATGTGTTGCTGCTGCTGTATTGAAAATATGTCTTAATCTATGGCTACAGCCAGATCCAGAATATATAACCTCATATAGATCTTCTGTGGTGAACTGTAGTTACCCCTCTTTGCACACATAGTGCACCTGGCTGCCCAGGGTGAAGTTTTCCCCGGTGATCACGGCGTCCCGCAAAGGGGGAGGGGTCCCACAGTTGACTCGGGCACACACAGGGGCAGGTGATGCCCACTGTCCAGTCGCCTCGCATTGCAGTTCGGCAGGACCCTGCAGCCTTAAAACCAGGAAGTCCCTTTACTCATATTGACTTCCATTCGGTACCATTATATCACATTAGAAACTCATTTCAATTGCATTTGTATAGCACTTTCAACAATGTCGCCAAGGAAACACAGTTCACAGAAAGTCATCATCCCACAGACAGCTTGAACTGTGTTGAAATACATGAGCCACCATCTTCACAAAGCCCATGAAGTTATTCACATGCTAAGACAGCAGATGTTTACCCTTACCTGTACCCCTCTCTACAGGTGTACGTCACAGAGGACAGGTACTCTTTCCCACTGAAGGTGAAGTCAGCTTTGTCTACAGCAGGGGGTTCACCGCAGGTCACGGGCGTACAGACAGGGGGCGCCCTGCTCCATCTCAGAGTGGACAAACACTGGCTCTCCACTGGCTCTCGCGGCAAATACCCCTCGTTGCAGCTGGTGTGTTTAGGGAATAACATATTAGGCATCATGAGGTTACCAGAGTCATTGTAAATGCAGATATCTAAAAAATGTGTTACTGTGGTGGCCAAAGGCAAATAATCACGGTCTACAATTTCAGCCAACACCACACTCTTGGATATATTTAAAAACAAAGGGCTTTTTATGGTATTATTGCTTAGTCATTAGTGTCAAACATTTATTTTTGGCATTTGGTTGTGATATTCAAACCCCACAAAACAAGGGCTTATCCATTTATTATTTTCAATATTCCTTCTAGCACTGACAGTGATACCTGAAAGTCACCTTGCTTCCGAACGTGAAGTTTGTCCCCTTCAAGCTTCCATCCTCTGGAACAGCGGGAGGTCTACAGGAGAGGGCTAGATGGAAGCAAATGGACTCAAATCACAATGTTTCATCTTACAGTAATACAGTGACTCAGGTCATCTAGCTCGACAGTATGGAGGAGCAGACGAGAAGAACTAGTTTGTCTTACTGCTAGCTGGGTGCAAACAATGCGGCTTTCAAAACATTGAAATTCCTCAGGTGGGGAATGTTGTGACACGATGTGGTGACACATGATGTGCCAACATAGAAGCATAAACATAGCTTAGTTAATGTACACCAAAGCTACGCAGTGGGCCCCTTACAAAGGCGTTTCGCAATCAGGGAAGTGGTGCGATGTCGGTTGGCCTCTGCAAAACAACATCTAAAAAACAGGTATCAGCACCAGACAGACAAAAATACCCAGTTGCATGAAAAATCAGCCGAGTTCATCAGCTCGGGGGGGGGGAATGGCCTGTAAACAGCCCTCAGTTCCATGGGTCAGGAGGACAGAGGATAGGGTGTGGGTTATTCATATACATTTGAATAGGAAGCTGGATCCCTCGCTAATGGAAACAAAAAAAATGTTTTTGTGATAGGGCTCGTTATCCAACATCAGCCATCCATTATGCTTTGGTACTTGAATACTTTTATATTGGTGCAAGCGCCGAATAATGATGACAGCATTAGGGAAGCGCTGGGTATTTCTGGATGGGCTGGACAATACAGCCGAGCAGACACACACACACACACACACACACACACACACACACACACACACACACACACACACACACAAAGCGAGGCATCCATAAACAACAGCCCAGCGCCAGAATGGTGAGTGTGAGTAATAGGGAGAGTGATGGTCTCTGATCCAGATCAGTCTCATTTAGGCCCGCCAGACAGGAAACCCATTCTGACTTGCCGCCTGGAGCTGGCCTCCAGCCCGCTGGAAGAGATATATCTTGTTTCGCTGCGGAAATTAATTCTCAGGCACACACACAAAAGCACACAAACACACACACACACACACACACTCACTGATACACACAACCATACACACACACAGACAGCCACATTCACACTGTGCATGCATACAGATCCTTAGAAACAGATACAAGTACATGCAAAATGACAAGATCACCATCTGGTGGCAAGGAACACAACATGACTTGTGAGTGCACACACACACACACACACACAGACACACACACACACACACACACACACACACACTCACACACACACGTCTGTAAGAAGCCGCCTGTTTTTGTGAGTATAACCCGAGTACCATCATGTACCTCTGCAGTATGGAAAGTGGCCGTCCCAGTTCCCGTCCTCGGAGCACGTGACCTGGTTGGAGCCCACCAGCTCGTAGCCCACCTCACAGCTGAACAGCACCAGACTGCCCAGGATGTAGATGCTGCCGTCACGGTGGCCAAACTCTGGAGAGCCTGGGTCCTTACATTTCACTGGCTCTACAGTTCAACAAAAACACAGGACCTTCTGTTTGTATTCTATTCAATTGAAAGGCCATGTAAAGTAGTTTCAAGGTCTGAAGGAAACATTTGCATTTATACCACCTGGTCTCATCAAGGTACCATCAGACAACCGACACATTTGCTTGTAGTCAAAGTGTATGAGTCTTTTAGGCCTTCTGAACATGGAGAGCTCTTCATACCTGTTCCCATTCTAATAACAGCTTTGGAATTCCTAATTCTAATAGCATTCTTTGGAATACCTTGAGAGAATATCCAACAACAAAAAAACACGGCAATACATACACACACTAGACTAGGATAACGTTTATATTTGCAGACCACTTTCGTTCTGTTGTGGAATCTAGTGGTCATGTCTTATGTTGTTCACTTTCAAACACATAACCTTGTCAGATACTAGGGGTCACCCTGACGACCGTCACCTCAGTAACAGATGGATTGATGGGAGTCACCTGTGCAGTTCCTCCCGTCTCCGCTGTAGGGGTAGATGCAGATGCAGATGTGGGAGCCGTCCGTGTTCTGACAGCTGGCGTGCGCGTCACAGTCCGAGCCGAGCGCGCACTCGTCAACATCTGCAGCGCGTGCACAGAGACATCATAAAACCACGCGACCGCATGTAAATACACCAGACAAAAATACACCAGACAAAAATACACCACACAAAAAACAGGAAATACGAGAACCAACACAATAACTACCAAGCACCGTTACTAACCAAAATGAGGATGAAAACATTTCCATTTGTGCATTAAACAGTAAGGGCTTTTGTCTCGTACCCAGACAAGCAGGTGGGTTGCCCGTCCACTTCCCGCTGTTGGCGCAGAGCATCTTGGCCTCCCCCAGCAGGTAGAAGCCCAGCTTGCACTGGTAGGTCACTGAGCTCCCTACGTAGAAGTCTGTGCCCTGGAACGTGCCATGCTCCAGCGCAGGAGGGGCGCCACAGTTCACCCCTAGAGGGAGACAGGTGGCAATGACATTCAGTAGGGTCATTGCAGGCAGATGATTGTGAGAGGGTAGAGAGCCTATGGGGGGGGGGGGGGGGGGTGTTAGTTGCACACATAAGTGTCTGTAAGTGACACTGCCGATGCAGTGACATAGAACTGTGCCAACACCTACAGGGTTTGACATGCCTCAAGTTTTCCAATTTGTAGGGATATCCCTGTGTACGTGTCTCCATGTGGCTGTATGTGGGTATATCTGCATTCATGTGTGTGTGTGTGTGTGTGTGTGTGTGAGTGTGTGTGTGTGTGTGTGTGTGTGTGCGCTTCACTCACTTTCACAGCGTGGCAAGTTGCGGCTCCACTCGCCCTTGTTCAGACACTGCTGCAGCGGCTCCCCCACCAGGTAGAAGCCAGGATCGCAGGAGAGCTGCACCTGGGAGCCAGGGCTGACGGCTGGGTTGGAGGCACGCAAGTGAGGCACCGCCTTCTCCAGCAGGGGGCAGTCTAACACAGAGAAAGAATCCACATCAGGGGAAACTCTTCAAACAGCCCTCACCTAGAGGGATTGGGCCTCTTCTAGTTACACGAAAAACTTTTAACCAAAAGGGATGCTGTGTACAGTCCCATATGTTCGGATATGAAAAAAATGTGTTTGTCCCTAGGGGTACATGTTTGGGCTGCGGAACTTTTTTGCAAGTACTGTCCACACACGCTCCATCCCACACACAAACACACACAGGCAAATGCAGAGGCAGAGGCACGTCAAGGAAGGATGTCATGAACCTAAAGGACATGCTATTTATGAACGTTAAGCCTTAACTGCCCCCTGGCAGTGGCAGCAGAGTTGTACAGTGGTAAAAAAAGAAACAGCCAAACTTGGAAACATCTCTTGGAAAAGGGCTTTTATTGATGTCATTTGTCCAACTTAACAGTATGACAAACAGTGAAGTCCAACCACAGTTTGACAAAAAGGGCTACTCTTTTCTCTGGGTTGTATGAGTGCGCTGTGTGTGTGTGCGCGCGTGTGTGTGTGTATTTGTGTTAACAAATCCACATTTGTCCAGTGTCTTCAGCAAAAGAACATTCTGATCAGTACTGGTCAGCCATGGAGGCCTGGATCACAGTCTTAACTCTGTAGGCATAGAGGCAGCATCATAAAAAACAACAGTCCACCTATTGGGTGTACAGTGGAAAGCAAGCTAAATTGGAGTTAAAGCAGCTGTGGATACAGTTCCAAGTGAGGTCCCCTCCTTAGGACTTGCTTCTGTGAGCTGAGGATAGCTGTTTTTTTTTTCTAAGCACTGCGTCCTCATGACGTAATAATGAACACTATCATGTGCTTTAACAGGAAGAGCCCTCGCTCTTTCTCGTCCTCACCCGAACAGAAGACGCAGTTGGGGTTGATCTTGACCCTCCCTGTGACCCCCTGCAGGAAGTCTGGCCAGGAAAACACGTTTCCTCTGCTGAGATCTCCTGGGCAGCCATTGGCCAAAGCTCTGATCTGGAATCACAAACAGCAGTGAGTTTACTGTCTCTTACAAAACTAGGATATATCATAGTATACCACCAAACACAATAATACCCTTCTATAATTCAATATACTCCACCAATGTCACACTTTATATATACATATTTACATTGCATATTCAGCGTTAGTTAAAAGTTATGCATGCTTTGTATATACTGTAGAGTCTGTTTAGGCAACGTGTACAAGCACTGTGACCTCTTAATCTCACTGACACATCTCAACTCACTCAGTATCGCTAACTTCTTGCAGCTAATCCACATGACTCACACAAAGCACAAAGTATGTGTGTTTGTTTACTTTGTGTGTGTGTGTGTGTGTGTGTGTGTGTGTGTGTGTGTGTGTGTGTGTGTGTGTTTGTGTGTTTATGTGTATAAGGGACTTCTGAAGGGTAAAATTACTTGCTGTGACGAGAGAACTTTATTCCAGATGTGGAGCTGACTCAGGGAGCCCACGAAAGACTCCACGGGGTTAAAACCCTCGCCCCTCTGGTCCTGGTCTTGTCCTAGCACCAGAACACCTCCACCTGCACAGGGCACAAGCCGCCGTTTAAATCACCCATAAGGACTTGGCCCAAACATCCTAGACTGCGTTTCCCAAAAGCATCACTGGTCTGTGATCATTGTAATTAAAAGAGATTTTTTTTAAATTGACAAAATCATCTAACAATTGTCTTGGGATGACCCCTGGTCCTAGACTCTATAATCATCGAACAATTCAGGCATCGATTCGTCTAACCTCAATCCTTATTAAAGAAGCGTGTGTAGGATATATCATAGTATACCACCAAATACAATAATACCCCTCTATAATTCAATATACTCCGCCAATAGATATCTGGAATCCAGGCACAGAAGGGCACTACACCTGGGATGATGCTGCCCATAGACAGCCCCTTCCCGCCGTCAGAAGGGCTGCCGTCAATGTAAACGCGCCAGTCTCCATCCTCGCTGCGCCACGACACACCGATGTGGTGCCAGAGACCATCGTTCACCGCCGGGCAGTCTGTGATGCGCTCCCTTCCATTAACATACAGCACCCATCTGAGATCGAGGGACCAGAACGACACAGGGGTTAGAGATAGAGAGAGAGAGCAGGGGTCATGCAAAAAGCAACTATTTCGAAATAGGAGTTAATCACTAATTAATCAGTCATAATCACACTAGGATGATAAGGCTGGTGTTGTAATGGAGATATCAAAAAGCGTGTCGGTTCTGATTAGCATTACAAGGCACATTTTTTGGCATCATTTAAAGGTGAAAGGTTGGTGTTATTTGAGCAGAACATCACACCCCTGAGGCACTGAGGCAGTGTATTGATTGGCTGGAATAGTGCATGGCTCGGTCCAGGCCAGGCCACTTTCTTTGTGTCTTATTTTTTTTGAGCGCACACACTGGACGGACAGCTGAAGGAACATGAGGAGAGGTCTGTTGTATCTGACACAAAATGTTATGGTTTGCACCTTTAAGTTAAGATAAACCCGCACTCACCCATTGTAGTCGATGAGCAGGAAGGCATTGTCACTGCCCTCCACGGCGTAGGAGACTGGCGTCCCGTAGTTGATCGTGTCCGACGACCTCATCCAGAATGTGCAGGTGATCGCACGCAAGGACGGCATGAGCCCATCAATCATCACAAATCCGTGGATACCAGACACCTCGAAGTCCAGGTTGAAGGAGGAGGACATTTCTGAACATGTCGGAGGAAAAGAGATAAGAAAACGTCCTTTCGCCCGGAAAGTCACAAACTAACCCCACTTTTAAGCAAGCTGTGAAACAGTTAGAACAATTAACACGGCTACTTTTTAAGCAGGAGGGTGACTCAACGTCCCAGACTGCGTTAAGTGCAACTGGCAGACGTTCAGCACCGCTTCGCAGGGCCATTCTTCATCATTAGAGTAAATTTGTGTCTGGCTCGCCCCCTCCCGAATTCCAATGAGTTATGGGGAAAGCTGTTTAATTTAACCTAGGATGACTGAAACAAGGTTGAAGCAAAGGCTGACGCCCACTCCAAAAGTAGCTGGCGTGCTGACAAACACCATCATCAAGGAGGAAAGGAGAAAAGTTAACTTTAGAGAGTTCTGCATATTCTCCTCTGCCTGTCAAAGTTCCTATTCTTGGAAACTATTCGTTCTGCAATCTGTACTCTCCGATCCCTTTCTCAGATTTTCTGTTTTCTACTTGCCCCCAATTATTACTATATTATGACATTTCTTTCTCTCATTCTTTCTCTCTCTCTCTCTCTCTCATTCTTTCTCTCTCTCTCTCTCTCTCTCTCTCTCTCTCTCTGTCGCTAAGGTGTCTATACCTGTCTCACACCTGGTTCCGTTGAACCCAGGGGGGCATCTGCAGGTGTAGGAACCGGGGCCGTCCACGCAGGTGGCTCCGTTCTCGCACGGGTTGGGGTCACACTCGTCCACGTCCACTTCGCAGAGCTGCCCCGTGTACCCGGTGGCGCACTCACACCTGCCAGTCAGGGAGCAAAGCTATCAGCTAGTGAATGCATGAACATGCTATTAGCTATTAGCTCCATGCTATTAGCTATTAGCTCCATGCTATTTGCTATTAGCTCCACGCTATTAGCTGCCACTTATCATGAACAAACGGCCTCTAAGGACTGAGAGACAATGCTGTTTGTATGCTGTTTGAATGCTAGTATCTGATCTATACCATTCAGCTAAGGGGCCACTAAACATATGACTTGCAATTAGTTTTGCAGGGAGCACAAATATATCACAAGGGAATGCTAACTCTTTTGTCAAGAAATTATGCAAATTGTTGTGACAGCACACATGGGTACTGTGAGAGGAAACAGAAAGGGGGGCCTTGACAAATTTGCAGGGCATCTAACAGTTGCAGAATGTAAAATGATTTTCTTACGCAATCCAGAGTTGATCATTACTCCTTTTCAACTTACTTTTAACACATTCTTCATCACATTTCAATATGCTTTCAACCAGAACCAGTTTAAACCGGAACCACTTAAACAGAAAGAGTGTACATGCTTTTTACCTGAAGTTATTGACTTCATCTACACAGGTACCACCATTCAGACAGGGGGCGCTCTCACACTCATTGATGTTGACCTCACAGTTGTCTCCAGTGAAACCTCGAATGCAGGCGCAGACGTACTCCCCCACCAGATCCTCGCACGCACCGCCATTCTGACACGGGCTGGAGGCACACTCATTAATCTCCAGCTCGCAATGAGCGCCTGGACACACACACACACACACACACACACACACACACACACACACACAGACACACAGACACACAGACACACACACACACACACACACACACACACACACACACACACACACACACAGTGTTCGTCAGTATCCACATGGAAAACAGTTTCACAGGCAACGGATGATTTATAACAGAAGCCAGTGAACAAAATAGTCATATCTGTCCTGTTCAATCTTTTTAATTTGTTATTTAGTCACGATAATCATGATATATTGCCTGCTGTGATACACAACTGACCACAACTATTTTTGCCCTGACTAAAGATGAGCACAGACTAAATGGCGTGCGTCTGGGCCCCCAGGAGCCTGACCTGTGTATCCATCAGTGCAGCTGCAGGTGAAGTAGTTGACCTTGTCCACGCAGGTGCCCCCGCTCAGGCAGGGCGAGGAGCTGCACTCATTCACCTCCGCCTCGCACAGCGAACCTGCCAGAAACCAAAACAAACACAAAGATAATACACCACGCCACGTTACTGTGAGGCACGCGGCTCCTTCAGGCAGACAGACACTCCGCTCCAACCCCCCCCCCCCCACCCTCTCCACCACCAGTCACGCCTGAGCGGGCAGGCGATCCCCACCGCGGTATGGAAAAAGCCCCGCTGCGCGTGCCGAGGCGGTGACTCAGTGGCGGCAGCAGCCACGAGCAGCCAAGCGGACGGGTGCCATACCTACGAAGCCAGGCTGGCACTGGCAGAGGAAGTCTCCCATGCCGTCGCGGCAGTGCCCGCCGTTCTGGCAGGGCTCGGACTCGCATTCGTCAATGTCGCTCTCGCACTTCGCCCCTGCGAGAAACAGAGAGAGAGAGAGAGAGAGAGAGAGAGAGAGAGAGTTTTTTTTGTGTGTTTTTTTTGGTAAACCCAGAGCATGAGGGTGAGTGATTCATCTGAGTCACACTTGTCTTCTGATAGCCTCCTTGGAATGTGTCTGCTGAGGGTTAAGTCAGGGCCCGGGTAAGCCCCGTCACTGGCAGTGTCAAAGCTAATGCGTCTCCAACTCAGACAGCTAAAGTCGTTTCATGTGTTTTGCACCAAGGCTTTCCTTGAACCAGCTGCTTTCTCTCATTACTTCTGCGTCCTGATTTGTGACTTGAGCTGATTAACAAATCCAGATGGCTAACAAAAAAAAGTAACCTGGTTTCGTCATGTCATCCAAAAAACACCAAAACGTTCCACTCGTGCCACAGAGAGAAGAGGCAGCCATTTTTATTTTTTTGTACCTGTGAATCCTGGTTGGCAGGTGCAGACGTAGCCCACCCCTACCTCCTCGCATATGCCTTTGTTTTGACACGGGCTCAGGAAACACTCGTGGAACACCTGGGGACGAGGAGGAGACAAAGGCCAAGGATGGTTTGAGTCAGGCTGGGCAAAGCCAGAGCAGATTTTTCCATGTCGTCATCCAGAGGCCTGGGCTACCCATCCCCAACCAACCTGTCTGTCCAGAGCCCGAGAGAGAGAGAGAGAGAGAGAAAGAGAGAAACAGACAGACAGACAGAGATAGAGAAACACAGACAGATAGATAGAGAGAGAGAGAGAGAGAGACAGACAGACAGACAGACAGACAGACAGACAGATAGAGAGAGAGAGAGAGAGGGAGAGAGAGAGAGAAACATACAGACAGATAGAGACAGAGAGAGTGAGAGAGAGAGAGAGAGAGAGAGAGAGAGAGAGATAGAAACAGATAGTGACAGAGACACATTTTCAAATGGCCCGCGCAGGCCAGCATGGAGGACCAGGATTCCCCGCTCACCTGACTGCTGGCCTGGTAGTCTGTCCTCTCGTCCACCTCAGGGGCTGACGTCACACTCTCCTCCTTCGGCAAGAAACTGGACCCAAAACCTGAGGGGGGAAAAAGGAGGGATGAATACAGACCGCGACAAGAGCACAAGAGAGAGACACAGGGGAGGGAGAAAGAGAGAAAGAGGGAGCGCATAATTCTTGCTGTCAAGCCTGGAAAAGATTATCTCAGCTTATTCATCATTCCCTCCTCTCATCTGAAGCATATTTTTCCTCTACTGTTCAAAGTGGGGGGGGGTTAGCCTGGTGCCGTTTATTAGCGTGAGTGAGAGCTATCTGCCCCTCTGGGTGGTGCGGAGAGAGACTCACTGGAGCACTGCTGGATGGCCGTGGCTCCGTTGACCGTGGTGGTGCCGTAGAAGGGGCAGGAGAGGCAGTAGGAGCGGCCCTCCTCGGGCTGGTAGTAGTCGTGCGGACAGGGGTAACACGGCACCAGGCCCGTGCGGGAGAAGTGACCCGCAGAGCAGGGCACTGTGGAGGGGAGCGAGAGAGAGAGAGAGAGATGAGAGGGAAAGAGAGAGAGAGAGAGAGAGAGAGAGAGAGAGAGAGATAGAGAGAGATGAGAGGGAAAGAAAGAGAGAGAGAGAGAGAGAGTAAGATCATTAGTGCTTAGCACTCTGAGATTCATGTGAATATAGAGTGCGTTATAAATTAAATTAATTATTATTATTATTATTATTATTATTATGTGGTATAAATCAGTGCTTAAATAACACAGTGCATCAGGTCAGTGTGTGTGTGTGTGTGTGTTGCACATGCTCTAGTCCTGAAGCCCATATAATTATTCTCACAACAGAAGACGGATGATACAATGTCATACTTATACTATTTTTCCCTTGCCCTCAACACTCTCAAAGCATTTACAGATCCATGTCTTATCATAGTGACAGGCCTACAGGCTCTCATGCGCTGGTCCAATATCCCACTTCAGCCCTGCACAAGTTCATTTGTGCACAGTTCACAAAAGGACCTCTCTCCCACACACACCCCCTCAGTATAATGAGGTGAACCAATCTCCCAGCATAAACAAATTTATTGGCCAATTTCAAAATAATTGTCATGTGTTTCCCTGATCTGAATGAGCTGGCATTCTAGCCGACCCCATTACACCATAAATGATTTATGGAGCACTTTTAACTCCAGCAAGTCCTGCTGGGGAGGGTTGAGTGGGGAATAATGACTGCAGTTCATCCTCCTCCTCCTCCTCCTCCTCCTCCTCCTCCTGCTTCTCCTCTCACCTCCGCACTCGTTCACGTCCTGGGCCCCTCTGATGACGGTGGAGGTGTCCTCGGGGCACTCGAGGCAAAGGCGGGAGCCGAACTCGGGCTGGTACTCGCCCAACGGACACGACTCGCACGTCTCCAGCCCGGTGACAGAGGAGCTGCCAGGCTTACACTGCTCTGCAGGGAGACGGGACCAGACAGAGACACACCGTAGGTGAGGACAGGGTTAGTGATACGGGTCCCTGACAGACTGAAAGAAATCCGCAGTATAGCTGTGACTTCAGAGTGTAGACTTTTGTAACGGAGACATACTGTACTGTGGCGCCTTCACTGCCCACACCGACACTATATAGTGCAATGTCTGTGGTGAGAAATGGGTTCTGCAGCTGTTCTTGAGATGTGAACAAGCCCACTAAAGTGATCCATAAACTGCAGCACTTTAGGACACTTACTGTGGGTTCCTTTGACTAGGTTCTGGTGAGTTTTATATGAGACTTGAGTGACTTCCGAACACCGGTGTGTGTGTGTGTGTGGGATCGACTGCCGAGCTCACCTTTGCACTCTGCCTGGCTGCGGGAGTGCAGGTACGCGCTGGAGAAGCCGGCCGGGCAGGGCTTGCACTCCATCTGGCCCTCCTCGTCCTGGAAGGAGCCGATCCAGCAGCTCTCACACTCGCCGTACTCCAGCGAGAAGTACGTGCCCAGGGGACACTGGACTGAGACACACACAGGGTCATCCGGGTCAGAACCCATGCATACATATGAGCCCAGAGAGCCCCTATCTCTGGAGGGCTTAGGGCTGTGGCATTAGGGCATTACATATCATATATATATAATATATATATATATATACATTCAAGTGTCCTTTATGGGTTCTTAAGCAATGAATCTCTTGGAGTCCATTAAGAATGTAGAAGAGAAAATATAGTGGCTTGTTTCATCGATATAGCGATTGAAAAATGCATACAATTACAGAATGTCTTCTGAAGGTCTTCTGAATTGGAAATCTTGGAAGTTAGGAAACATGGCTCCAACCAGAGCAAACACGTGACGAACAGCCACTCACCACACATGCGGCCCTTGAGCACAGACCCCGGGCGGCAGTAGAGGGCGGCCCGCTTGCTCTCCAGGGACTTGGGGTCGGCCACGATCATCTCGGAGGACACGTGGAAGGAGGTGAAGGGCTGCTTGCTCAGCGTCCGCTTCAGACGGTTGGTGAGCTGCTCCAGCGCCCGCAGCAGCCGCCGCTGATTGACCACCTCCATCGAGTCGTTCCGTCGCAAGGGCAGCGGGATGCTTGCTGGGAAAATGAAGCCGTGTTAAGTGGGGCTTAAGCGCAAGCCAGAGTAGATCGGTTGTTGTCGGTAACAGGTTATTGTATGGATTGGGTCATGAGGATCATCAGAAACCACTTTGTGTATCAATGGTACGATGGATTTTCTTTACAAATGATTTCTTCTTAAAAAGTAGCTATCAACATACCACAGTTTCTTTTTTTGTGTGTTTGAAATGTCATGATGTATGTGCAGTTCTGTTATTATTATGGTATTAATTCCAACACCATCTTTCGCAGAGGAACACAAATGACAGCCGTGCTTTCTGAACAGTCTGAACTTCTGTGGAGGAACCCCATCTCTGACTACTGTAGTTTGCATGGGTGAACATGTGCTGGAGGTCACAAGTGAGAGGCACCGACACCATTGTTGGTGTCCTTTACCTGTGATGTTGAAGTTGATTTGGATCTTCTGGTCCCGGCTGGGCCCGGCGATCTTGCGGTGTCTCTTGGCTCTCAGGGGGTAACTGCTGCGGTGGGCCGGCGCGTCGCCCTGCATGGGGGGGCCCTGGCTGTCTGTGGCAAACCCGGAGTCGAAGTAGGCGTAGTCCTGCCCATCCTGAGACCCCCAGTTATTACTCCAACCCCCGGGGCCTAACCAAGAGAAGCGGGAGATGGAGTTACATTTCATATGGCAGACGGTCTCCAGAGATGCAAACAATAAATCACACCATTGTGTCACATTTTTGCACAGTGTAATTGGTACCCAAATATGACAGACTACATGCAGTTTTTTTTGTACCTCTGTAAAAATGCTTGGAGAAGAAATACATAAATGGAGTTAGCAGAGAAACCTGCTGCATAGCCAAGGCCCTTCAAAGGCTATAATCAGAATATAATCAGAAGACCCAATGACCTGAGTTATTTTGGAAACAGCTTAAAAGAGTGTTTCTGGAGAACCTTTGGAGAGCATATTTTGTAAACTGACAGACATTTCATTCCAAGCCCATTATATTTAATTATGTTGTGCTAAACATTCAAAAGTGTGTTAGCTGTTATTGTACAATCGTAGCATTTGAACATTGTAAGTTCCCAGCACAAATACAGTGATACGTGTACCAGATCAAAAAAGAACAGGACATTTGGACGGAAAACAGAATAGACCAGCACTGAAAATGAGACTAACCTATTGCAAAACCATTTTCATAATAGTCATACTCCAGACACTGGCCCTGTGACATCACCTCCAGCTTGCAGGCAATATCATCAACACCGCATAATGATGGGATCTTCAAAAAGAAAGAAAGGGTTAGATCTTCCATGTTTTAGCTCTGTGTGTGTGTGTGTGTCTCTCCCTCTCTCTCGCTCTGTGTGTGTGTGTGTGTGTGTGTGTGTGTGTGTGTGTGTGTGTGCGTGCGTGCGTGTGTGTGTTCTCACCATGTCTTTCAGGGCAGTGTTAAACTCTCCTCTGAAAGACTTGAGCATGTCCTGGTCGTCACACCTGGAGGCTTTGAAGAGCATCTCAAACGGCTTCAGGCCATTGTTGGCCACTCTGTTCACTGAGATGAACAGTAGGACAGTTAGATATACCAAACAGTACAGTAGACTCATGCAGGAAGTCAAAGAAATGTAATTCCTAAATACACAACCAAATGAAAATCTCTTTATATAAGTAGAGAGAGAGAGAGAAAGAGAGAGAGAAAGAGAACGAGAGAGAGCGAAAGAGAGAGAGAGAGGGAGAGAGAGAGGCTCACAGGAGCAGTCCGGCCGGTCTGGGGTACGGGGTGGCAGCCAGACCCCGTTGTTAACGCAGAAGTAGCTGTGCACTGCATCCTGGGTAAAGCTGTAGCCCTCCCTGCAGCGTAGGGTGCAGTTCACCCCGCCCGCCTTCTCAACGCAGGTGAAGTCTGCATTCTCTGGGACGTATGGCTGCACACACTTCTTCCCTGGTGTGGGATAGGTGGGATAAGATAAACAATTTGAACGGTGTTAACAATCAGTCTGCAAAAAAGGTGGTTGTTTCTTCACTTATGATCGTATCTCATGATCGTATCTAGTTATGAAACCCTAATGTGAGACTATTGTGTGAAATGTGTTTTGAAATTGGAATTAGAATGGAATTTTGCAATGTAACAGTAAGGCTGAGCCCATAGGCAGAGTTTACCCTCACTGTAGCGTGAGCTTCTTTATACGACTCTACGCTATAGACTAGCGATTACATGGAGCTGCCAGCGACTCTACGCTATAGACTAGCGATTACATGGAGCTGCCAGCGACTCTACGCTATAGACTAGCGATTCCATGGAGCTGCCAGCGACTCTACGCTATAGACTAGCGATTCCATGGAGCTGCCAGCGACTCTACGCTACAGACTAGCGATTACATGGAGCTGCCAGCGACTCTACGCTATAGACTAGCGATTCCATGGAGCTGCCAGCGACTCTACGCTATAGACTAGCGATTACATGGAGCTGCCAGCGACTCTACGCTATAGACTAGCGATTCCATGGAGCTGCCAGCGACTCTACGCTATAGACTTGCGATTACATGGAGCTGCCAGCGACCCTACGCTATAGACTAGCGATTACATGGAGCTGCCAGCGACTCTACGCTATAGACTAGCGATTCCATGGAGCTGCCAGCGACTCTACGCTATAGACTTGCGATTACATGGAGCTGCCAGCAACTCTACGCTATAGACTAGCGATTCCATGGAGCTGCCAGCGACTCTACGCTATAGACTAGCGATTCCATGGAGCTGCCAGCGACTCTACGCTATAGACTAGCGATTACATGGAGCTGCCAGCGACTCTACGCTATAGACTAGCGATTACATGGAGCTGCCAGCGACTCTACGCTATAGACTTGCGATTACATGGAGCTGCCAGGTCAGAACCCAGGCCAAATGAAGGATAAGCCAGGGTGCGTGCCTTGAACAGTGATGACGAGTTCACAGGTGCGGTTGTTGCCGGAGGAGTCCGTGGCGGTGTAGAATACCGAGGTTTCACCATCAGGGAATACGGTGCCAGGGGTGTGAGTTCTGGAGATGTTAAGTCGAGCTCCTGCGGACAAACACACCAAAAAAAGAAAAAAACATGAATCCTTACAGCGGGGAAAACAACAGTTTCAGTTTGGTCTAAGCAAATAATTCTAGTGAAAGGCTTTTAATACTACAATTACGACGGCAACGTTGTTATACAGCAACTTACAATAAGCCCAGATCACTGAGAACTGTTCTTAGCCTTCAAATGTATCAGTGTCTTTAACATTAAAGTAACCGCCTCAACACTAGTTCTCTTAGCCTAAAACATATCAGATATACATTCTTTATTGTAATATAACTGAAACCATAAAATGGTTCCTGGTGAAGACTCGACTCTTTCTCAGTAGCAGAGCATGCTGATGCGGTGACTCTTATCACACCACAGCCACCGCTACACGGAGCATGAGTCACACTTGGGAGCTGTTAAACAGTATGTAATAAAGTGGGACATGTCGACATGTGAGACGAGCTGGTCTGGTCATTACATGGCTTCAAAATAATGCTGCCCTTGGCCCGGGGAAGGGGGTAATTGCTGGTGTCTGGACAGTTTAAGTACACAAAAGCACACGTGGAGAGGGTGAAGAAAGGAAGGGCAAGGAGAAAGAGAAAGGAGCGAAAAACACGAGAGACGCAAAAGAGCTGCAGTTTGTTTTTATGACGTTCACCTCAGACTGTTTTCCACAGTTGGGGGAAAAAAAAGAGAGAAGAAAGAAAGAAGGAGGAGAAAGCGAGAGAAAAGACCAACAGAGATATAAAGAGAGAAATAAAGCGATAGGCATCTTTTAAGAGAGAGGGAAATAAAGAGAGGACACACACACACACACACACACACACACACACACACACACACAGAGGACCCTCAGAGAGACACACACACACACACAGAGAGAGTGTTTGAGAAAGAGAGAGAGAGAGAGAGAGAGAGAGAGAGAGAGAGTTTGAGAGAGAGAGATCTGGTTTCCGAGGCTGTCTGACACATGTCTGGCCCTAACGGAGATGGTGTCTCCCTGACCACGGCTGCTTAATATAGCCGCTCGCCACTCAGGGTGCGGACATGGAAAAACAAAACACGCTGACGTAGGAGAGAGGCTGCAGTGACGTCGACCTGCCATCTTGGTTGGTGGGGCAACCACAAGCTATTCCTGTGTGACTGTGTGGGGCACTCTGGGTCCGCTGGCAGGAAAGTAACAGAATGTAAATGTTTGAGTGTGTGTGTGTGTGTGTGTGTGTGTGTGTGTGTGTGTGTGTGTGTGTGTGTGTGTGTGTGTGTGTGTGTGTACTGAACATTTGTGTCTGCACGTGCATGTACGTGTGTGCCCAGCGGTACCAAGAGACAGTGGATGGTACAAGCAGAGCCAGTGAGCCCATTATTCAGTCCTCCCTCACAGTAGCTCTGCAACTGACAGACCCCAGTCTACAATCAGCAGTACAGCTAGACCATTAAAGATGCACTATGTAGTTTTTCCGTTAACAAAAACAAATGTTTCTAGACCCAAAATAATTATTTCTAGAGGCGCAGTGTTTCTGCATATATAACGGTGTATGGGAAAAAGTCCTTTTTAGTTTTCAGAATTGTTAATGTTAATTGTTTTAAGTGTAAAAAAATATATATTGCATCTTAAGGAACCATCAGTCTCCATTATGCCTATCCTGTGAGGTTACCATAGTGATTAAAAGGTGAGGCTTACACGGCTAGATCATATAGTGTCATTATAAAGACATGGGTAGAACACTAAACTTGTAACTTAAAATTGTTAATCTAATTTTAACCTTAACCCGAACCCTGATATTAACACCCAACAACTGAAACTGTTAATCTAACTTTAACCTTAACCCTAACCCTGATATTAACACCCAACAACTGAAACTGTTAATCTAACTTCAACCTTAACCCTAACCCTAACATTAACACTCAATAAGTGAAACTGTTACTCTAGCGTTAACCTTAACCCTAACCCTAACATTATCACTCAATAAGTGCAAGATGGGAAACAGAAGGATTTCATTTTCCCCCCATTCAGTTTTGTAATCATTTTCAGCTTTATAGCATTTCCCATTGTTGCTTATGTAATTCCTCTTGCTCCAGTCTTGGATAGCCTACTTTCCATCCTCTCCATTCCTCCGAGCTATCCAACTCCCTCAGGGGAGAGACAAAGAGCCACCAAAATAAAAACCTAATGTGTCTACCACACGTTTGTTCCAGTACCTGCGTCGGCACGACACGTTTTAAATGCATTAAACCTAAGGTACCAGGTTCTCATGGTGCTCTAGCCAGCAGGGACAGAGGCGAGGCCCAGCCTAGTGTGCTTTTTTTTCCAGGCCCTGCCTAAGGTCGTCTCAGCAAGGCATAGACGAGAAACTGCTCCTCCTCGTAGCTCTGTTCTGGGCGGATACCTGAGTTGTCGGAAAACTGCGGTTCTTCCCAGACGACGGCAGTCTCCGAGCCTGTCGCCTCCACTGTGGGCGGAGACCGGCACTTGTCGATCATCGGTGGCTCGGTATCTGAGGAGAGGAGAGATTTTAGTGGGTTTCGGGTGAACTTAATGTCACTGACTGTCATTGTTGCACATCAACGTAAAAACTAAAACCACCCACGTCTACGTTAACATTTAATTGTATATTGTGGTTCCTCTAAGGTTTTTTTTTAGGTGTCCACAAGTGTGGGAACTAAATCCACAACAATACCTCCCTCCCTCTCTCCAAAGCTACCTTAGAGTTTAACGGTCACATATGTTTGCCATATGACAGCGACGGGCTGTTCCTTGAGTTGAAGGGTTTGAGGGAACCCACCAATAACAGTGACTGTGAAAGAGCAGTTGGCCTTGTTCCCGGAGCGGTCGGCGGCTGTGTAGGTGATCACTGCCGTTCCGATGGGAAAGAGCTGAAGTGGGTTTAAGACGGGTGTCACCTGCACTGTGACCTGGAGGGGTCAAAGGTCAACACAGCATGTTAGCGCTGACGTGGAGGGGTGAGCGAGGAGTCAGCTAGCGTCTGCTAAATGACTAAATGTAAATGTAAATCTCAACACATGTCGTAATCAGCTCCGAATTAGATTATACAGCGAGAGGCTTCTGCCAGTGGGACTTGGGAAAAATGCTTAGGAGGACTCTGAGGTACAATGCGGTTATCTCATCATAAGACAAATATTGCCACGGGACAGACTGAAGCAGGAGGCCAGGGAAAGACTCAGGACTCAGGACTCACCTCCTCTCCTGAGCTGTCTCCTGCCATTGGCTGGCTCCAGCTGACATTGGCCAATCCCTGGTGCTTTCTGGTCTCCGTGGCGACATCCTCGGGGCACTGGATCCATGGCGGCTCGGAATCTGGGGAAGGCAAAGGGCAAAACAAATGGAAGCACGGCACCACACCAAAGCAAAGGGGGGTGGGGGGGACCAGAAACAAACAAAGCGAGCGAGGCACGAGGGCTCAAAGGAAAACCAATTTAGCGCGAGTGGCGCGAGCAGCGTGTTATCGCCTGGGACTGGGCTGGGCAGAAGTGAGTCAGTGCTTTGTCTTCAAAGGCGACAGAGCTGGTCCCAATTAGCCTTGAAGCCCAGCGGTGTTTCAATAGCTACAGTGCTGTTCTCAATTAGCCTTTAAATGGAGCGCTGGGCCGGAGTCAATGACACAATTAATGATCTCAGTGCTAAGCCAATTATTCAGTCCATCCTTGCACGAATGTAGACGCTATGTTAGTCCCTGCTGTTTTCTTGAAACCACATGCACCTGTGTTGTCTTGCTGGCAGTCTTGCTGGAGGCACCTACCCCTGTGCTCCTTTCAAACAGCAGGACTTAGAAGGAGAAGGTGCTTCTCCTAGTGCATCTCAAAATGATATCTAGTACAAAACTTCTAAAATGTATTGTCTGTAAATTGGTTAAAAATCATCATAAATAAAGTGTTAAAAAAAAATGTATAAATGATACCTAGGCAGAAAAACTCATCAACTCTACTGCTCTGCTTAAACCATTGTGAGCTTTTAAACATAATAAACTTTTAAACTTTAAATCAACAAACCCTATTTAACCCATTTAAATGAGCCAACCTACTGTACGTTGAAAGGGAGCCATCAGTAGACCGGCAGCCCATTCATACCCCCTACCGTCCAGTCATTCTCATTCCTCATACAGGTCATGCCAGCTGAACCGGCTGACACAGACTCATCTGTTCCAATTATCTGCAGGATGCAAGCCACCACCCTCCCACCGTCCCCTCCCTACAGCATCTGCCATGGCAGAACAAAGCCCAGAGCCGCCCGCCTTCTAATCAAACCCAGCCGTGTCTCTCCCCCCATTAAGCGGGGAAATACTTCTCTGCTGGAGTAATAGTGCTTACGAGAGCGCCTGGAAGGCCGTCAGCTGCACGACTCCATCCTCCTCCCTCATTTTTCCCATCATAAAAACACGGAGAGGTGCAGAGGGCAGTCGAGGAGAGCGCAAGCGATGGGCGATTTACTTGCACCATTAGAGCTCGGAGCTCGATGACTAAACGCGTCCGCATAGCTCGTCAGTTACATATGGCTTTATTGCTGTTAGTGTTTCGTGCCTGTTTCGGATGTTGATTCCCCTGTTTGGTTAATTGCTTTGCTTTGCTTGTTGGAACCGCTTCGGGAAAATGCGTCTGTTCCACTTAAAAGGGGTTTGGAAACTTGGGACTTCGTAAACACGGAAGACTGTTAATACTGTGCACGTGTCCTTGCACTGTTATATCCCGCCGGGCATGACAAGAGACATGCATGTGTGCACACACAAACACACTGAGAGAGAGAGAGAGAGAGAGAGAGAGACACACACATACACGTCGTACCTACACATGCTGCTTTATGCAGGTTTTGAGTCCACTCCCCTGTGGCCAGGCATCGCACGAGTGGTTCACCAAGGAGACGGTAACCCTGACGACAGCTCAGTCTGCAGGAGGCCCCACTCCTCAGCTCTCTTACTCCGCAGGCAGGGGGCGACAGAAGGACATGTTTGGGTGGGACAATGGGATGGCACCGGACCTCTGAGAGAGGAGAGGAGAGGAGAGGAGAGAGGAGGAGAAGAGAAGAGAGGGGGGAAGAGCAGAAGAGAGGAGAGGAGGGAGAATGGAAAGAGCGGGAGAGGAGAGGAAGTGGAGAGGAGACAAGGAGAAAACAGAGCAGATAAGAGGGTGACAGAAACAGTCAAGTGATAAGAAGAGAGAAGAGAAGAGAGAAGAGGAGTGGAGTGGTGAAGAGATGGGCAGATGGGCAGCGCAGAACAGGAAAGTGAGGGAGGGAGAGACAAGCAGCTGGTTAAAATCCACAAGCACAGTGGCAATCCGGTTTGACTGACACCAGCTATAATTACACTTGCCTCTGCACTGATACTTGCAGTTACGAGAAATGATTTGTCAAACCGTGACAAAAACACTCATTTCTGTCTGTAATGAGTTTTCTGGTCAGCTCCGTCCTTCCAGAGAAGCCAGCAGCGATCCCTAAAGCTGTAAATTAGTGCACAGCGAGCGAAAAATGTCCACGGAAATGACATTTAAGAACAAAACCAACCACAAAACTGTTACTGGCACGGACCGTATGCATTCTTGGATGCACTGTAACTTGCAGACAGAGAGAGAGAGAGAGAGGGAGAGAGGGGGGGGGATGGAGGAAGGGGAAAATATCTTTGGAGTGGAAAATGACTTTGAATCTCCCTGAGTGGTGTTTGTCCTCAAAGAAAATGAAATGAGGCAAGTAACTGGGAAGCTCTGACGAACATGTGATAAAACATCTAAAACAGAGGGGGGAGTAATTAGTCTGAGGCATGACAGAAAGTCTGTGCTATGAGGGACAGGGAGAGAACAGAGGAGAGAGAGAGAGAAATAGAGAGAGAGAGAGAGAAATAGAGAGAGGGAGAAAGCAGACTAGAGTAAAGAGAGCAAGTGAGAGAGGTAGAGTAAGAGTAAAGAGGGAGGAGAGAGAGAGAGAAATTGAGAGAGGGAGAAAGCAGACTAGAGTAAAGAGAGCAAGTGAGAGAGGTAAACAGAGAGTAAGAGTGAAAGAGTAAGAGAGGGAGGAGAGAGAGAGAGAGAGAGCAGGAGGGGGGGAAACCCCTAAACAAACAGAGCTGCCCGCAGTGGAGGGCATTAGGCGTAATGACAGTGTGTAGCCTGTGTTCAGACGTTCACACAAACAAACTGTAACTCAATCAGAGGCGCGGGGCCGATAAACAGGGTGGCATGAGGGCGTCTGGGCTCTGGCTGGGCCAGCAGACGGCCGCCGCGCTCCAGACGCGGAGCAGTGACTCAGAGGGGTGAGAAGAGGCAAAGCTCCCTGAGGAGAAGTGACATACACCCTCATATATACACACACACACACACACACACACACACACGCACACACAAACGCTCACGCACACACACACACACACACACACACACACACACACACACAAATGCACACACACACACACACGCACAGACACATAGACACACTCCCATACAAACAAACATAAGTGAGTGCACTGCACACACACACGCACACCACACACCCTTGTGTTCACATAAACAGACAAACAAACAAACACACACATATATGCGTGACTACATGGCAGTCTGCACGCCACACGCCCCCACATTCAGGCATGCAAGCTCGCACATAAACACACACACAGACACATCATTTTGGTCTTTCATGTCATTATCAAATACATTCCCATACTTAATATGTTTTATATTTCAATTCATTCATGTGGATATATGCATACAGGTTACACTGGTATGTGTTTATAATTGTATTATATCCGTGCTACAAACTATACATGCTATAGACTTTACTTTACTATACAGTATGTGTGTGTGTGTGTGTGACCCATGAGTTGAGTGTAAGTATGAGGGTGTGTCTGTGTGTGTGTGTGTGTGTGTGTGTGTGTGTGTGTGTGTGTGTGTGTGTGTGTGTGTGTGACCCATGAGTTGAGTGTAAGTGTGTTTGTGTGTGTGTGTGTGTGTGTGTGTGTGTGTGTGTGTGTGTGTGTGTGTGTGTGTGTGTAAGTGTGTGTGTGTGTGTGTGTGTGTGTGTGTGACCCATGAGTTGAGTGTAAGTGTGTTTGTGTGTGTGTGTGTGTGTGTGTGTGTGTGTGTGTGTGTGTGTGTGTGTGTGTGAGAGAGAGTGACAGACATGGTGGCTCTTTGTTATGAGAGGCCAGATATATTCACTCTCTGGGGTGATGTATTGTGGCTGAGCACAAATCCAGACCATATGTGCAACCGCTGTGCCCTACAAGCCCTGCAAACGAATGTGTTTGTGCGTGTGTGTGTGTGTGTGTGTATATGAGGGTGTGTGTGTGTGTGTGTGTGTGTGTATATGAGGGTGTATTTGTGTGTGTGTGTGTGTGCGTGTGCGTGTGCGTGTGCGTGTGCGTGTGCGTGTGTGTGTGAAGGGGACCAAAAAAAAAAAACTGGAGCAAAGGACGTCAGCTACACGTCAACATGTGTTTGATGCGGCATGGTTTGGATGATGAATGCTGGTTGATTCTGTAGTTATTATGTATGGGCATATTTTTAACTCCGGGGCGCAGCACGGGTCACCCTACTACACAAACAATTTTAAAAACCTTTACTCAGTGACCAAGTCTCTTGAAATGTGCCTTGATCCAAAAATAACAATGATGAAACAATGTTATCTTGATTTATAGAATACAAATACAAAAACCACAAATTCATACACACACACACACACACACATGCATTCGAACCACACTAACAGAAAAAACTGATAACACACACACACACACACACACACACACACACACACACACACACACACACACACACACACACACACACACACACACACACACACACACACACACAGCCATACACATTTATACACACAGATGCTCTTGCAACCATAGACGCACATACACCCATTTAAAAGAGACTTGCAGGCTTACCCACACACCGTGGCAGGGCACCATTCCACTGGGAGTTGCTCTGGCAGGTCAGCCTGGCATTGCCCACCAGCCGGTACCCCTTGGCACAGCGCACCTCACACCTCACCCTGGGGGGGGTGCCACCTTCGGTGCAGTTCACCTGGCCATGAGGCGGTGCTGAGAGTTTGGGACATGAGCGCACTGCGACACACACAAACACAAACACACACACACACACACACAAACACATACACAAACACAAACACAAAAGTAAATACACTATCAGGAGGTCCTCAAAAACATCCGCTCATTTGGTTAACCTTTATAGCCACAGATGACATATATGAGAGCGAGATGTCAAGCCTCAGAGGTCAGTCAGTTGGTGCCTTTTCCTTGTCCAGCCCATGTTGACCTAATGCAGGAAAATGCGTCCAGCAGGGGTCACATTTCAACCCCCGAGGGGGGCAGGGTGGCAGCAGCCACCAGCCACCAGCCACCAGCCGCAGGGCCAGCGCACGCACGCACACAGAGGGGCGTAGCAGCGGGCTTCCAAAAGGAGAAAGCGAGAGCGAACTGGGCAAGAGGCCCCAGGCCGAGTCTGCGGCGGCTAGGATTTTTGGGACCTGTAATTTCTTTCAAAACAGAGCACCCAGAATAGTGTTGATCCAACACGGCTTGGCCCCAGCTTAGCCTGAAGTCTCTCGAAGAGCACTTAACATCTCGGCTTTCATCGCCCTGAAAGTCCCAACCCTCAGGCCGTCTTGGGCGGGAGGTCCCACTACGCTGTGTAGTGTAGTGTGTGTGTAGGTTTGTGTATGTGTGTGTGTGTGTGTGTGTGTGTGTGTGTAGGTTTGTGTATGTGTGTGTGTGTGTGTGTGTGTGTGTGTAGAAGTGAGAGAGGAAGGAAAGGGAGATTGAGCGAGACAGAAAGAGAGAGAGAGAGAGCGAGAGCGAGCGAGACAGAGAGAGAGAGAGTCATATTTGCATTGTAGCATGTAGCTGATACAGGAGCCTGGTCCTTCAGTTTTTCCATATGCCTCAAGTCCCATTGAGTAACATATGAAATCAATCCACAGCGGCCATGTTGACACGCTGGGATACATTTACGAGCATCCCGCCGGCTAAGCCTAAACCACTGGCTGATGGACGGCTGAACATTAGCACGTTAACATTTTTAATGGCGCTGAAAACACATTTGCAAAGAAAAAGGGCAAAGCATAGTTCCTGAGCTTTCTGAAATGCTTCCAGTCATGTAGCAATAAATGAAACCTCGTCAAAAAAACAACTGTGATTAGAGAGGAGTGAACAAAAGAAAGAAAGAAAGAAAGAAAGAAAGAAAGAAGAGAAAAGAGCCTGTTTATCTCGAGGGGAGTGAAAGGGGAGGGGAGAGGCAGAGGCATCCATAAAGACATGGCGTTCCAAAAAGCGGTTTACGTCCAAAAGAGCGTATCGACCGAGCGAGCGTGCCCTGATGACTCCCTCTGTACGGTCTGCCCACTCACCCCTGCAGCTGGCCTCCGCCCCGGACCAGGTGCCACCAGGCTGGCACAGACGGATGCCGCTGCCCTGCAGCTCCAGGCCAGGCTTGCAGCGCACTCCACAGGCGGCGTTGAACTGGTTATTACACGTGCCCTGGACGAAGAAGCCATTTTCCGGGGGAGACAGCTCTGGACAGTGGACCACTAGGGAAAAAGAGGAGGTAGGGAGAGAGAGAGGGAGAGAGAGAGAGAGAGAGAGAGAGAGAGAGAGCAGAGAGTCGGTCAGGACAAGGACAAGTGCTTGATACCAAAGCCAAATACCATTTATCAGCCCAGGGATAAGGGCGAGGACATCCCATACGAGCCATAAATTACTTCGCTTCACTGTAAGCATTTGGATAATAGTGATCTTATCCCTGGACCAGGTTCTTAGCGTATACTCCCCCAGCTCAGTTGTTTATGCTTTCAACAAGGCCAATATCCTTCGCTCCAAAGTTGCATTCCCAGAGATACCTTGAGGTATGAAGTATATAACGTCACTGCATTGTGATATGCTTTAGATATTAGTGGAAATTGAATTGACTAAACGTGAATGACTGGATCCTTAGTGTGTCTATGGATCCGTAAGAGAGCTAGTGCTGTTGCTTGATTACATGGGTATAGAGGTCAGATTGGTGTAAGCTAGAGCTGGCATAAAGCAAGGTACAATCCTCCCGATTAATCATCTGACTAGAATGTTTATACTGTATATCGTTATCTATCTATGCTGCGTGTAAAAGAACAGCATTCTTTCCTATGTACAGTGTATAATGAGTAGGCCTATTCTACACATTCTTTTTCTACTTACTTAGGTTTACGTCAGAGACGTGTCAAAGCCATACCATTTCATGACACCATTAAAAGACCTCAAGCATGACTGTTTAACAGCTAGATGAAAGCTAAATAAGATGAGAAAACTGTGAGAATATACTGTATGTATGAGTACCTTCACAGGTCTTGCCTGAAGCCTTATAGCCCTCCTGACACACACAGTCACTCAGGGCGGTGCTGCCTGGCCGGGAGGTATGGTGTTGGTCTGGGCAGGACATACAAGTGCTTTGGCCTCCAGGTGCTGCCTCTGGCTTGAATGTCCCAGATGGACAAGCTGGAAGATAAAACACACAAACAACCATTCAGTATGATGCTTTCCATTCATGTGGCCTTGGACTGATATCCTTTTATGATGATCTATAAATAACATGATTTCAAAATCAAAAGGACACACAAAAGGAAAATTCATGAGACTGGTGTAGTCCAGTTACAAAAAAAATATAAAATTCATTTCACATTGCATTTGATATTGATATTTTAACGCCACTTAGAGAAATGTGATGTAACGTCGTCTTGCCAGTTTTCACAGACAGACGACACCAAGTTTGAGAAAACATCAGCAAACAGGACCATAAAGTGCCGCGTGCAAGGAACTAGCTAACGCCTTGTTTCGACATAGCTCTGTGTATGTGCGTGAGGCAACCAGAAGGCCATTCATTCCTATGGGAATCTCTGTGATTTCCAATGTGTTGGCAAAACTCCTCAATGTTTTTGCCTCCAGTACAGTGGCGCAGGAAGGTGTCTGACATTGGGTGGGGGGCACTGACTTGTAGCAACATTTCAGCATGGTTTATGTGATAGCACAGGTCATTTTGGGGCCATATCTCTCACATTTCTTATTATGGCTACTCTATCTTTACTCAGCCTACAAGTAATCGAGATTATTTTCAAAGCAATGGCACTACGAGACGCCTTAAATCCTAGGCTATAAATCGTATTCGTCAACATCAGCAAAACATTGTCGGGTCAAACAGAACCTCCCCGGCAAAGTGAATTGCTTCCCCTGTCTTAGATGGCTAACATTTAGGCCTGGTCACTGACAGTCACATTGTATCAGACAAATCCAGGGAAGGCTTTGGCCACTGATGTTTTCGATGGATTAAGGCTCCCTTGTAAAAGAACAATTTGAGTGCCTGACAACCAAAACATTTAATCCTTTCTCCTCTCTGTTCCCGCACTGTTTAGTGGGAGGTGGTTGGAAATTGTAACTCACATTAATCCATGAAATATACAATAAGATATACTTTATCCATTATTGGGCCAGGAATTTAATGGCAGTGGAGAAAGAAATAATTTAACTGGCAATTTCCTCCTATTCGGTGAAAGTGGTTCCCAAACTCTTCATGGTAGGCCTTTCATTGGTGGAGCAGACTTCACTCAATTCACCCACACATATTTGCGTGGTCTTTTAAATATGTTTTCCAGATCTATTGGCATACGTGGTATTGACATCTCTGAGATGCATTTTCCAGTACACCACACTGTAAAATCAATCAAACGTGGTCGAAGTTCGACCAATTTGAACTTTAAGCGGAGCGTTACAACCAATGAATGTAAAAAGATGGACAGCATGGTGTAGTGCATGTTCGTTTAGAAGAAATTAATCCAAAATCGGTTTACCCTGTGTTAAGGCGAGTGTTGGGAGATTGTAAAGGTTTGCCCTGTGTTAAGGCGAGTGTTGGGAGATTGTAAAGGTTTAGCCTGTGTTTTTGAGCATCTGTCCTTTTCCCTCACTGCCTTGAGTCGACTGTGTTGCTGCAAGCTAAACAATTTCCATGTGCAGCTCTGAGTTAAATTAGGCTTGGCTACTTTAAGTTTCTTATTAGGGCTCTTCATTGTGAAGAGCAGCTATTTGGTAGTGTTTGCCACTCCATACCCCAATGGCTTCTGACGCGGTATCTGTAATGAAGGGAGAGAGTCCTCATCCTGGCCTCATCCTGGCCTCCACCCGTGGTCAGCTGGGGAGTCCTATTCCACATACACTCTGACTGACCCAGGCACTAAAGAGGGAAGCCCATTGATCTGGCAGTCAGAAGCCACAACCTCAGTCACCCTCTCCATCACACAGTTCAGTTAGGGGTCACAACCTCAGTCCCTGTCTCCATCACACAGTTCAGTCAGAGGCCACAACCTCAGTCCCTGTCTCCATCACACAGTTCAGTCAGAGGCCACAACCTCAGTCCCCGTCTCCATCACACAGTTCAGTTAGGGGTCACAACCTCAGTCCCTGTCTCCCTCACACAGTTCAGTTAGGGGTCACAACCTCAGTCCCTGTCTCCATCACACAGTTCAGTTAGGGGTCACAACCTCAGTCACTGTCTCCATCACACAGTTCAGTTAGGGGTCACAACCTCAGTCACTGTCTCCATCACACAGTTCAGTTAGGGGTCACAACCTCAGTCCCTGTCTCCATCACACAGTTCAGTTAGGGGTCACAACCTCAGTCCCTGTCTCCATCACACAGTTCAGTTAGGGGCCACAACCTCAGTCCCCGTCTCCATCACACAGTTCAGTCGGTGAGGGACAATTCATTTTAGTGAACCCAAGACATGAGCTAAGTGCTTTACGTAACAAACAGTATGGACGGTGTTATTTAATTAAATGTTTAAAATATTTAAATTAATATTTAATTAAATGGCCTGCAAACTCAGGGTTTTGCTTGCATGCCTTGGGTTAGGTAGGTGGATGTACACTAGCAAGACTAAAAAACAACAGGAGTGAATTTTAAGGCAGTTCTTTGGAGTTTAGTCTTGCCTTTTGAAACCACGCCTAATTAGTGTCCGTAGCTTGCTCAGTTGAGGCCTTCATCTTTTTAGGTGTGAAGTTTCAGCATGGTCTCCCTCACTCTTCCACTCTCTCTTTTTTTCTCTCACTTTCCGTCTCATTTTTTAAAGAGGCAGGCCATCGCGGGGGGAAAACAGCCCCTCCGTGCCAAGGCACACTCATTCTCCACCTAAACACGCCAGGGTCAGCCAGGCGTAGTTAACCGCCCGTAAAGCAGCCTGGCACAAAAATAGCCCCGGTGCCCACATCAAACAGGGGGACCTGCCCCGGCGCTGCAGATAGAGAGCTGGCGACAACCCAGACGCTCGAGCCGATAACCCAAACGCTCGAGTGGACCAGTCACCATCTGGCTCCACTTGCTGCATGTCACAAAAGTTTACGTAACACAAGTTGTGAGAGTAGCTCACATTAAACATCGTCCTCTCCACATTCCCCCTTTCAGGACCTCTGGAATGGAATCCCTTCATTTTTTTAATGGCTTCAATTTTAAAGTTTACAGGAAGCCCAGATATTTTTATGCGAATAATATTACGCTTGTAGCGAAACAGTGGAAATAGTGTATTAGATGGGATTTTTCATCTCTGGAAACTTTTTTTTCAAAAAGACGGCAGTTTTTTTAAATGGTCGGAGACTGGCTCCTTCACCTAGCAGAAAGCTACCATACTGGAGCACATTTAAAGAGCTCTCCACCATTTCGCCATCCACATACCTGTACTGTGAAACAACGAGCGTGAAATATTGATTAAAAACATTTTTTTGAAAAGAAATGATGCAGGGAAGAGCGTGACTGGAAACAGCGGGGGAGGGGGGGAGAGTTTGGACAGCCACCACACCTGAGATGCATAAAAAAAAAAAATTTCAGACAGGCCTTTCAAATAGCCGAGCCAGAGTAAGCAGTGCCGAATCTGGTCTCGCCTCTCTAAACAAATAACTGAGAACATTAATGCGTTGCTCCCAGAGAAACGGGATATGTTCGAGCATGCATCTGGGCTTGTGTGAGTGTGCATACGTCTTGTTAGTGCTTGGACAGGAGTCATTTTTCCACACTGAACACCGTGTTTTCAAACCCAGAAGAATTTTTGTACGCATGGATTAATTACAGACTGGTGACTTTTAAACAGTTATTGAATCAATAGCTAATTTTGAGGGAGAGACAGATTTGCAGTTAAATGGGGGGGGTGGCTTAGTGCAGATTTCTTTCAGATGGTCTTGCCTCCAGATGATCCATAATAAAGAATGCATCAGTGCTTGAGCAAAAAAAAAACCTAATTGTGGGGGATAGCTGCTGGCCAGCTGTGTGTCACATAACTCTGGGGTAATGAGCTTCAAACCCTTTTCCTCCCGGAAACCCACAGAAGACAGAGAGAGACAGAGAGAGAAAGAGAGAGAGAGAGAGAGAGAGAGAGAGAGAGAGAGAGAGAGAGAGAGAGAGAGAGAGAGAGAGAGAAACTGTAGAGTGACACCAGCATATTTCTCTCTACATTAAAGTCAGCCATTACTAAATGGGACATACAGTCTTGGGTGCCTTCTACTGTTTGAACTATGAAGATTAACATGGTGGGAATATGAGATGAGTCCCCTCAAACAGACCGTGAAGGAGTGGACAAGGACACAGACAGGACACCAGATGGACTCAGCTCAGGCGCCTCTGTAAAGTCGGACTTCCCCAACGAGTCTGTCATTAAGATGATTGGCGTGGACATATTTCTTTCATTCAAGACAGCATTCCAAAAAAATGTGTGCTTCTCATGCTTTCCTTGTGTACCCAGAATACTTCACACATGACTCGGTAACCTCTGGTTCGTGCCACAGATCAGTAATCACACCAGTTTCCAAAAGTTGCCAAAAGGCACAATACACAATGGCCAAATGTTTTTTTTGTTTTCATTCTTCCACCCATTCTTTCTGTTTAAAAGAACTAATAAAAGTGACTGAAGCAGAAAAAACACACACATCTGTTCAGCTCCATTGACTGCCACATGACAGTATTGCTGACACAAACAAAATCCCAGACTTCACCATCCGTATTTGACTCTACTCTTGGCCTCCATAACAATGCGACCCAGCTATGTTGGTCATAGATCTCGACATAACCATGAAATGTTGTATATAGGGTTGTCAAAGTAATGCGTTAATTTTAATTAATTAATCATAGGGGGAAAAATGCCCCCCTACGTCACTATGCACTACTCATTGGCGGCCATATTGGATGGATGTAGTGGTCAGTCTGTGTTGCGGTAAAAGCAGAGAAGGTAAGGGATAAGGGAGTTTGAATTTATCCCATCAATGTTTTAAGCTGTACTGGATATTAGGTCTACAGTTGCATCTTGGTATTATTTGTATACATTACCTTGAGTAATGAAACACCGATGCAAAAACCTAAGAAAATCCCCAAAGGTAATTTGTCAAATATTTCTAACCATAACTTTAAGTGTTATTCAACTATAATATGTAAAAAAAAAAGTGTTATCAGTTATAAGGCGCGGATGTTTTGGTGACATGCAAACTAGCAAGACTTGATCAGTGCTTTAGTTGTTGGTGTAGCCTGATGTTACCTAGTTAACTCGCTAGTTTTAGACAAACTATGAGATGGGATAATCAGGAATGAAGAAAATGTGTTCTTCATTAAATAAAGTGAATTGAAGTATCTGTTGTTTGACATTAATGTGTGGTGAACATCACACTGCCAAAGCTAGATTACTTTGTTACTTCACTTCAATGGCAAATCTAACTTTTAAATCATTCTCACGGCAAACTGATTTATGCAAGTCATTTAGAGTAATTAATCACAAAGTAATTTTGCTTCACAGCCCTGGTTGTATAGTTCCATGCATACAAGATTTGTAGAAATTACTACAGAAGAAATCACTACCAACCTTGAGTTTTATGATTTCACAATACTTTTGGGCTTCAAGTATAAAGCATTGGAGCAAAATGAAAAGGACCTCCAAGAGCAAACTCATATTCAAGTCACAACCTCTTTAATTATTCTTTCAAGGAGCCAAAAGAGAGTCAGAATGTGGAGGCGAGCTAATTCTAGAAAGCAACCACAATAGTGGTCACCAGGCCTGGCAAGGATTCCTCTGGACACTTTATATACCGGAGTTTGTAAGTGAGAGCAGGAACAAACAACCCCATCACACACAGTCACCCTTCCGCTATGGCTAACCAGCTACTACCCACCAGACCACTTCCACAGTATGACTTGACATGCCATCAGTTAGCGTTAGAAACAGAGGCTGTCCTTGAGCGGACAAAAAATAAACAGCTCCAACACCAAAACAGGAACTAAGTCATCCTTGTCTGGTTGCCTTGGGCATTTTTTTTCCCCCGTTCTTGTTAGTGTTGTCGGAATTGTTTTGACCATGTACAAAGTAACCCCATGGGGGGAAGATGGCTTACAAATTACACAGGAGTTTTAACCCACATATCAAAGACAAAAAATGGTTAAATAGAACGGGCAAGGACGTTTCTGTTCCTGGAAGCACTGCCACACACACACTCTAACCCAGTCTGCAGAAGCAGAGCAGTAAAGAATACCATTGCCTCAAACATGCAAAGGACACCTTGTGTCACAAAGGCAATACATTATAGCAGTCAGAGGGGTTTACTGGTTGGATGAGACTATAAATGAAGAGCCTTTGGTAGGTAGACTTCAGCGCTCCAATCCCCCAGATGCTCCTCTAAGGTTGTTCTGAACAGGTAACACCTTCTAGCCCTTATGGTCCTTGTGTGAAAGACAAGCTCAAGGTCTTTGCCATTGTTTGAGGTAGAGCTACTGAGTGGTTTCTGGTGCTGCTGTTGCACTGGTCCCCAAAAACAACACACACACAGTCACACACACAGACACACAGACACACAGACACAGACACAGACACAGACACAGACACAGACACACACACACACACAGACACAGACACAGACACAGACACACACACACAGACACAGACACAGACACAGACACACTCACACACACACAGCAACTTTTGATTGCTAGTTTTCTGAGGACATTTTTATCAACTCTCCATTTGCCAGGCGTAGCAGCAAACGCCTCTTCAGAGCAACGCTAAACAGAACAGAAAGCTGGTGATAAAAAAGCTCAACATCTCGTATTCCTCATCCTCCCTTTCCTCCAGGCAACAATCTAGTTCAAAACAGTACAGGAACAAATGAACGGAAGGGCTTGTGTTGTGTGTGGGTGTGTAGGGAGGGTAGGCTGAGTAGGGATTTCAGAGGGTCAGGGATCTAGCCCATTCTCACCGGGAGACATGAGGGGCCCCACCAGACGCTACGGTTGGATTGCCCCCCCCCCCCCCCCCCCAGTCCAGTTCTGCTATTCCCTCTGAGCAGTTTCTGACTTCCTGATCTTACACCTTTGACCTTTGACACCTCTGGGTAGTGTGTGTGCCCCCAAACTCTATCCCCCACCCGCCACTTCATCACCCAAAAGAAGCATGTAGGGACCCATATTAACACAGCACCACTAGAGAGAGGGGGAGCACTGAAGAGAGAGAGGCTGCCACACAGAGAGAGAGAGAGAGAGAGAGAGACTGCCACAGAGAGAGAGAGAGAGAGAGAGAGAGAGAGAGGCTGCTGCCACAGAGAGAGTGGAAGAAGAGTGCTGGGATCCAAGTTTCATTGACGGAGACGGTGAATATGAGGGACATATTCAAAGTCATAGAACAAATGTTAGAGTGGACAATGAAAAGCTCCAGAACAGCGAAAAAAGCCTCCAAAAATAGAGCAGGATGAATAACTGAAGAGGTCACTGGAGTTATTGACCAGGAACGTCCTGAGCATCTGATGCCTTAAACAGATGGTGAGGTTTGCAACTCAGCAAACAAGCACAGGAGCAATCCGCTGAGTGTGAGAGAGAAGAGTTTCATACGCCCTTGCTCTTCAGGACCTTCTCAGGAGACCCCAGGAACCTCTCGGTAGACCCCAGGAACCTCTCGGTAGACCCCAGGAACAGAATCAGAGTGGATTTAACGAGGGGGTGTTTCTGAGGGGTGTAATGGCCAGTTTTTACGGCTCTGTAAACCGAGTCCTCCTTTTATGGCCAAAGCTGGTTAAGATCAGGAGCTACAGTAGAGCTCCTGAAGAAGAGGAGGAGATTGCAGGGAGGGAGGGTGGAGGCGAGGGAGAGGAAGGAAGGAAGGAGGGAGGGGGAAGAGAGAGGGATGGAGGGAGGGAGACAAGGAGGGTGTTAATGATACTGTGAACTTCAGCTTGATGCTACCGCCTCATTTCACGAGCGCTCGTTTCGTCACACCCACCTGCCGGGGAGCCCTAATTATGCCCGGTTTACGGTCACATGCACACTCTGCTCTTGTGAGCAACGGGTCTATTTATGACAAAAAGTAACAGTTTACTGGATTACACAGCGTCCGTGACCTACAAATGCTGCTCCTTTTTTTTTTAAAGGCATTAATTAACAGAGTTTTACGGCATTGTGGTGCGCTGTGGAATCTTCTGTTGTGCTGTGTCACTAACGATCGCGGTCGTTTGTTGTGTTCAAAAGGCTCCTGTTAAAGTTGTGAAGTGTCCGAATTCTGCCAGTTGAAAATCCCAAACTTCAAAAACAAATCTTCGTCCAATCTAATACAAGAGATGGGAATCAGCCCCCCCCTCCCCCCTCCCCCTGTGACCCTCATTCTCCAGCCATCCACAGAGAATATGAGGCATTCAAGCCCTCCTGCCAAAATGTCTTGGATCGGCGTGGTGTTGAGCAATTCGCAACAGCCTTTATTTTTAAAAGGAAGTCCATCGCAGCAGGGTTTTGACTTGAACTGGAGATCAGCGTTCATGCTTCACTTGAGAGGAGCGCCCCTCTCTGAGAAGGGTATACACCATCCCAGTAGGACTCGCGGCAGTTACACGGCTGCTTGGCCACAGTCGCTGTGGCAACTCGGTGCCAAGGGGGGAAAAAGATAAACATGGTGTTTGGCATTTAGCTTGCAATGCAGGCTGTGCCAATATCTAACCAATCGTGTCAGAAGCTTAAATAAATTCATGGGTGACTTGCCCTGAAAACTAACCATTTTACAGACACGAGTGTCACCATAAAAATAAGAGAGAAAAGTTTGTGTGATTTCATGTTCGTGTTAGCTTGCAGAAAACACAATGTCTGATGTATGCTGACGCTGGTTATTAACCGACTACATAAAAGATCAGGTCACCAACAACAGAAGTCTACCAGCAGTACTTATCTGAGAATAATGGCATTATTATATAACAGCCTATTTTGGCTAGAAAGCGTCTCTTTTTTCCATCCTGAGCATAAACTCTCTCTCAGCAGGCCACTGTAGTGTTGTATTCTTCACTGTATACTCCATGACTTCATCCTGGCTTCGTGCAATAGGAATGGACCTCTGTCCAACTTACTTTATAAATCTACAGAGATCAAAGGGCACATCCTATGGGGAACAGAAACCTGGATGTGCCTAGAGGTCTTTTCATGCTCAAACCATGGGAGTGAGAGTCTGTGTGCGTAATTGATGAGGACGGCAATAAGGAAACGCTGGCTGTTCTCTGCCTGTCTCCGTGTTTGAGACCTGTGTGAGCAGGCTAGGCAGGTCTCCATGCTGGAGCGTGTTCTAAGTTCTAAGTAATGGATGACAGTGTCAGGTTCATGGAGCGTTCCTTCGTTGGGCTTCACTGCACATGGAGTACATTTGTCCTGAACACTGGGGACCAGGTGGGGGGTCTTGAATGGGGATCAGCTGCAGGAAGATAGAATGGTGCATGTGTGTGTGTGTGTGGGGGGGGGGGGGGGGGGATAAAAAACACATGTTGTTGTGACACTCCCGGCCCATTTCTCTTTAGGCTCTCCTTGCCAACATTTCCCAGATTCCTCTCCTGCTGCCGTTTTTTATACACGCCTCAGATTTATGTCTGTCTCAAGGTTTCTTTGAGGAATCTGGGCCATCCGGGTGAGAGCAAATATTTACAGTCTGTTCGTTGAGGAAATAAATCCAACAGCCCCATAAACCCCCCCAAACCCCCCTTGCAGTTCATCTGTGACCTTCGACCCCCAAAAGCCTACGATTAGGGTCCAGCTGGCATGCGTCAACGCTGACCACAGAGGTGACATTGACCCTTTATGTGAATCCTGCACACACCAGTAATAAACAGGCCCTTCTGTTTTGATTCGTGGAACACCGGGCAATTGAACCGTCGAGCAGTGACTTCTCAAACTCTTCCTGTCTGTTTTTCCCCCTTCATATTCCCTAGCTGACTCCCCATGGAGCCGACACAGAACACAATGCAAGAGCACAAACCTGACAAGCAGATAAACAGACCACACGTAGTTAACACAGACCAGGAGCTTCTCTGCCACTTTCATGGCGATAATACCGGAGAGGGCAAGAAGGCAACAGGAGTCAAACAACCGTCCTTCCTCCCTCCTCCCTCCTCCCTCCCTTCTCCTCTTGGACCTCCGCATCCTGCTCTGTGTGTCCGATAGCTGGGGGGAGGGGGGAGGGGGGAGGGGCGGGGGCGGTTGTCATCTACCAGGGATCTCATGTTCTTCCTCTTCTGGTCATTTAGCAGACTGAGGATGCATGTCCATACACCGCAGGCTATTCGACCCAGTGGAGTGTGCTTTGCTTCTGCACGTAGCCACAGACTGACCTGGTAGGGGATCCAAAGATAATGAAGAGCTTTCCTTTTTGGGATGATGAAAATGTTACACTAGAGTAGTATTTCTTTTCACACATATGGTGTATTAGTACACCAAGCACAGTCTTTCACTTTTCGCACAAATACCTCTCTCTTGCACAGGACCTTGACCTCCACAGCGACCTGTGACTGTATATTTTTGCGTTTCCAAAGTGTCTAAACGCCCAAACTCCGTCACCGTTATTCCAGTAAATCCAGCACCACCTGACCCACGTTTGTCAACCATGATGGGCGGTATGGTGCACAGGGAATATGGAGGAGAAGGGAATATTCCAGAATGTCTCCAGATGGAATAGAAACTCAGGAAGCTGTTGGTCCAGTTTTTGGCTTTGCTGCATTTTTCTTAGAGAGAGCCAAGACCCTGAGGCCTGCTGTCTGCTCTCTGCTGCTAATTAGCAAATTGTGCAGTAATTCATACTGAGATGGTTGGCTGTCTCACACAACATCTGATCATAATTTGAGGAAGTGTTTAGAGTCTTTGTCTCGAAGCCATCTCCACCACAGAGGAACAGACAGTCTGAGCGAAAGATAGGGACAGGAAGTCAGAAACCGTGAGAGTAGAACCATGGATGTCAATCACGTCTCGCTGTCGACTGCTGCCTCTCTCCCTCTCGGCCTCTTCCTGTCAGTAGATAGCGGCGCTGTCTGCTGCCATTGTGGGTCTTGCACAGAGCCTGGCTCCATTTGTTTGTTTGCCTCGCTACATGCGTCTGCTCTCCAATAACCTCAGAGCCCACAATATACCGTCTACAAACCCACATGATTAATTATCTGGCAGCCATGCTGGCAGGCGATGCCGTGAGGGTCTCCTCGCACCAGGGACTCTTATCGGGTTCCTGTTTGGCTCTGCCGGGCCCATTTGATGATGTGTTGCCAGTGAGGTTGTTTAAGGGTTATCCAGGCCGTGACCATTCCCCCCCCCCCCCCCCTCCCTACACACACACCCCCCGCCACCACTGAAGTTACCAGAAGATAGGGGCTACCATTTCCACTCCTGGATGAGGACCAGCGTGTCTGGTTTCGTAGTGCGTGTGAGAAACCCCCGGACTACTCGTTTGAGTGAAATTGCTGTAATGAAAACCACAATCCCCAGCATGCCAAGAGGGTTTATTAGTGAAAGCGACGTGAGAAGTTTTTGGCCCCTCTACTGATTTCTCTGTAGGCCAATGCAGCGGAGTGGATGTGTGATGGAATGGGACTGTTTGTGCGGATAGAGGATTTTGGCATTTTTGGCATGTTTGTGTGTTTGGAGAAGAAAAAGGTCAATTTAGTGAGAGCTGTCTGGGACTCACCATTGGTGAACACACCACTGCACAAACACACAGCTTCACCTCTCAGCATATCACGAGTATCCCCAGTGTGCTTTCTTAATAAGATTCTTGTTTTGTTTATTAATGACCTCTACATAAACCCCTCAGCGAGGTGAATTATTGAACAAAGCAATTATTTCCTTTGTTTACATCATGGAACTAGCAATATTCCCAGCAAGTTTATATCAGCTTTCATCCACTATCGTGTGTAGGGCATCCACTGTAAAGTCTGCTATTCACAGTTTGTTGATTTAACTGAATAGAATATCATCTTTGTTTCAAAAAGCCTTAGGCATACTTACCATTGTATGTAAACAAAAACCCAACACCTAAAAATTCTGGGGGTAAGTAGTTATAAAATGCATATTCTTGCTGTATAATAAGTTGCCATTCCTGAAAGCACTTTGAAGATATCTACATACATGTGACATACATACATGCGCCAGAGCGCCTCACCTGTGCACTAGTGCTGCAGTGTGACATACATACATGCGCCAGAGCGCCTCACCTGTGCACTCGTGCTGCAGTGTGACATACATACATGCGGTGCCAGAGCGCCTTACCTGTGCACTCGTGCTGCAGGCCCTTCCCGAAGTGGCCCTTCTCGCAGACGCAGTCGTACTGGCCCGTGTGCGTGCCACACCTGCAGCTGGCCATCAGGTCGCAGCAGTCGAGTCCAGCCTCACACAGGGAGGAGCAGAGAGACAGGTCCTCCTGGATGTAGTCTCCAGTGGGCAGGTCTGTGGAGGAAAGAGAGAGACAGGATGATGATGATGATGATGATGATGATGATGGTGATGATGAGATTGTGGGTTAAGTTATACCTGGAGTATTTTGGTCAGAGTAGAAGTGCATTTGGTATGTCTGAGAGCAAGATGTGCTGGGTGGGTAAGCTGGTGGTTCTATTCAATATATATGTGTTAATTGTGAGATACAACCAACCAAAACACACCCGTTTGGATACAAAATCTGAGTTACGCAAGCAATGCGCATACCTTGTACCAATATGTTTGCCAGCTTGAACTCTGCCTTATAACCCCCTCCAATTGTAAACATTGCCAAGCTTAAGGTATTGCAAGCTTGAAGGCCAAGGTCACGAATACACAAATAATGACCAAATATATGCCGTTGGTATATTGTAAGTGGTACGGATACAACAGCATGCTAAATGTAAATGAGACGAGGCCTGTGTTCTGCATCACAGGTTTCAACTTGAGTAGTGAGCTCAGCTCAAACGGCCTTCAAGGACCCCCTAGACCTCATAAGCCTGGAAGATTTGGACGAGCGAGCTTTTGAGCAAGCTGCTCTGGATAAGCTTGTCTGCCTCGCCACAAAATAATAACAATGTTGGATGGTGGAGAGCGAGGGAAATGGTGGGGGGGGGGGGGGGGGGGTGTTGGCGCGAGCGCCTGTGTTTCCCCTTTGTTGCTTTGTTGTGCGATCACAGCCCAGATGTTTGCACACATGGCCGGGGCTCGGGGGTTGGCAGCGCGCTGGGACAGCTTGGAGAGCGGCTATCTCTGTGACACACGGCAGGGCTGATAGGACCCCCGAGCGCCGCGCCGCGCCTCGGGCCCGGCCAGACTGTCTACCCCGAGCCGTCAGAGGGAGATGATGGATTTATCCCGGTCGTCAGACCTTAACAGCTTTGGGTAGATTATTTTTCTATTTTTTTTTTTTGGAATGGGGGAGGATTCAAATGTGGTGTGATTTGAGCACTGGCCCCTGTGAGAAATAAGAACAGCTCCTATGAGGACATCTTTGTGGTAGCGGGCAGTGGTGAAGGGATGCAACCCCGAGGGCTTTAGAGGTGAAGGCTGGAGGCAAGAGAAGTGACTGTGGTCAGAAACCATGGGCAATTTACATCAGAGTGGACTCCAACCACAAATGTGTAGCTAAATGGCCAATGAGGCTGTTTTGTGCTCACCCGTATAAGAGAGCAGACTGTCTACTCGTACCAGCACGGGGTTCTAAGTGACACACACCGATAAGCTGTGTATGAGCGTGTTTGTGTGTGACACAGGCAAGCTAAGAGATGTTTGGATGTTTGCAAGTCTTGCAAGTCTCCTCAAGAGATGCTCTTTCTGAAGTCTCCTAAAACCAGTGTGACACCAGTGTGTAAACCCAACCAGGTACAAGACACATAACACCACGTAGGTTACAAGTGTCTGTCTGTGCTGGTCTCACCTTCGTGTAGAGCCCGCCGAGCGAGAGCCTCAAACTCTGCAAAGTTGTGCACGAGGTAGCAGTGCTGGTCTTTGGGGTAGGAGGCCATGTCGTGAAGCTCTCGGATGTTGCCCTGCCAGATGCCCAGGGTGAATATCTCGACTCCGCCCGACCGGAGCGCCGCCGCCACGGGCCTCGGGTCCCCGCCGTTGGAGTATCCATCCGTGATGAGGAAGATGACCTTGGTTGCGTTCCGTCTCGAGTTTTGCAAGATTTGCTGTGATGGAAGCGAAACAACAAAAGACCAATTCATCACAAGAAATCGGACAACCACAATCATATGCATGGACACAAAAAACACAAGAAAGCGGTTGGGTCACATTGCGTTATTAATATTCTTTTCAGACACCAATTAATTGGATCTGTTTCTTTGGTTTGCATTACACGCCTGGAAAACCTTTGTAGCTACGTCTAATGTCTCAGGAGACTATCTGATGACGGACAGCTAAGCTCGAAATCAAACAAGGAAGAAAATGCCACTAAGAGCACGGATGTATCCTGTCAGGGATTCTGCTGCCAGAACAAAAAACCACTGAGAGCAGCTGAACATACCCCTCTCAAACGCAGACAAGACTGTGCTTCAGAAAACAAGCTTCCCATCCCAAACCAGCATTTAGCTGAAGTTTACGACTCATCGCATGTAATTACAGCGGCAGCTGCTAAAAACGGGAGACGAAATGTCTTTATTTTAAAAACGCTCCCTCTACATCCGTTTATGTCAGCTCTTGGCGTGATCAGGTATTTATCATTAAACCAGATATATGATTGACAAGTGAGTGAGAAAGATGGTGAGAAAGAAAGAGAAGTGAGAACATTAGCGGGACAAGGCGTCGGATGTGGAACAAGACGGAGGAGTTATGAGAATGAGATAGTGAGACAAGGCGAGAAAAAGAGAGGGTGGGAGCTGCTTCAAAGATACAGAGAGCGTGAAAGTGTGTGTTCAGAGAGAGATGGATGAGGTGAGGACTTGGAGAAAGAGAGCAAGTTCACTTTATTGCCTAATTGGCTGCCCTTCAAGCCTTTTTCTCTCTTTCCTTCTTTCTCTCTTTTTTTGTCTTTCTTTCTCTCGTTCTCTCCTGCACTCTCGTGGGGAGATGTAATTACAGGGCCCCCGGAGCCGGAGGAGAAAACGCCAGGCCTCTGTGATCCAGAGGAGCGAGAGGCACCACAGCTCCCCGGCCCAGTCTCCCAGCGCCCAAACCCAGCTGTCACCCACTCCATTCCACCCCCACCCCCCAACAGCCCTCCTGCCTCCCCCATTCCTCCCAACGTCCCCAGAGCCTGCAGGCACCGCAGTGATGTCATTGCGGCCCCGCACCCTCCTGACAGAGCGGGGGCCCCATGGAGTCACAGAGGAGGGTGTGATTTTCGGGGTTTTGGTGGGATTATTCCCCAGACACCATAACTACGCTGGAGGAGTCTTGGGTAACCATAACTACGCTGGAGGAGTCTTGGGTAACCATAACTACGCTGGAGGAGTCTTGGGTAATCGCATGTATGTGGGCCAGTGGTTGGGTGACCGATCGTGCCGACGGGGAGACCACAGCAATGACACATCACTTCGCAGAGGGGGGTCTATGGCGATGTTTGGCACGAGTGCGTGTACAAATATGCATTGGAGTGGTCAAACAGAGAACTGCTGTAGGCATGTTATGAAAAGTAGCATTTTGGTTGGGTAGGACATTTGTCCAAAAAAAAGAGAAAAAGAAAGAATGAAAAATATATTGCTTTATAATGCGTAGTCCTCAAAGTTCCTCAAAAAGGTCGGAAAGGAAGGACATTTCCAGCTGGTGTCATGTGTAGCTGCCAACTGACTGTAGTCTGTAGTCAGTCTTTGAAGGGTATAAATGTATAAATATAGTCTTTCTAGAAAACTTGTTCGTGCATACCAGCTCACATGAACTTACACGAGTCCTTCTTCTACAACTGAAGTGCTGAAGAGAAAATAAATCTTCCTTTTGGCACTGTGCCTTGACCTGCCCATGTGACATGCATTTTAGGACATCAAGGAAAAATACCTGCCACTGTTTGTGAGTGTGTGTTTGTGTGTGTGACAGAGTCTCTGGGAGATACACAGAGAGGGTGTTTTCTGTAAGCAGGACTAGATTCCACTGGATTTTAATTGCACTCTTTTTTGAGAGATATCTCTGACCCTTTCGCTAAATTAATCATTCATCATCTGGATTATCTCTGCTGCAGTGCTGTATTTACATTGCTGGCACGGCCCCAGTTTAAGCCTGGAGCTAAAAGCCAGCAGCGATAGATTCGTGTCAAGCATGACTGATCCTGAAGCTCAGATCCCTGTCAGGAGGCCGGTGATAAGACCCCGACTCAGAGACTAAGGAGGGGATAACAAGCTCGCAGATACCCGGACACCTTCCCCAAAAGCCCCTCACGGCTTGGCAGGCGTGTGAAAACCACAGCGCGCTCAAAACGGATGAACTGTTTACCCCATCTCCTCTTCCAGCCAGGGCAGCTCGTGAGGCTGACGTCCTCTGAGGGCACATGTTGTATCTTCTCCATGCTGCCTAAAAAGAACACTTCCCTGTGGGTCTCCATGAACTCTACAACACTTCTGTCTACCATCCCATCCCCTGCGCTCTATATGCTCTCACACAAATCCAGCACGGGACCTGGTTTGAGACGTTGGCCTGGTAGGAGAACTTCAGCATTGTGAGGAATTTGACTGAACTCCAGATCCATTCCTCTTCAGCCACCCAGGAAGGACCTTCCCTCCTCCAGCTGGATGACCCTCTGAATATTTGGTGAGAGTCTCATCACACCTGGCCACCCAGAGCGAATCTTCCCCATCCTCTATCATGGCAGACAGCTGCATGCTGGGAGTTTTTCTCTCAACACACCTGCAGAATTTACGGGGGAGCTGTAAAGACGAGAGGGAGAGCGTGGAGGGAATCTGCCCATCTTTGTGTTCACGGGGTTTTGCCTTCCACTGTTCTCCGTGTGGATATCTCATTCAGATGCATTCCAGGGAATCTGAAGAGGCAAAATAATTCCGTGGCGAACGCATCCGCTCGGCAAACACTCTACAGCTCCCCAGTCGGAAGTCGGAGTGCTTGTTTTGACAGGGTATCAGTTCTTGGCTCTGGTAGGCAGAATAACAACAACAAGAGGAACCCACAGGACAAAAACAAAACCCGCATTGGACTTGACTGTTTGCGATAGTTTCCAAGAACGCATTCCTGGGTGATGTTTATGATCGTGTTCTTTTCAATAGGATCATTCTTTTTAATTCAAGCATTTTCCACTTGGCTTCAGTTACATAAAAACTACACTGGAAATAGTCCCTGGTCTTTAGTGGTGAAGCACCTTGTGGAACATCTGTTGGCACTTAAAGACTTTCATCTTTAATGCTGCTTTTTCCGGTCACTTCCCCCCTATACTGTGAAGGACCTTCACATCCAAATGAACAATGAAATAAAGTAAAACAAATAATGAAGTCTGTTGGGATATCACAAAGTTTACAAAATCCTTGGGTTTCTCTATCGTACCACCAATGGTGAAAGGGTGGAAAAAGTTGTTTAAAGTCTTTCTAAGCTCAACATACCATTTTTCATTTTTTTTCTGTATTTTTCAGTATGCTGTACCATAACTGTTCATTAAACATATAGAACATGCGGTGTGGACCTCACATTGATTAATGTATGGTGGGAAGCCTCATTGGCGAGTGTATTACATCAGCTGTCTGTCAAACATTCCTCTGGGGCCGCAGATTCATATTAGTGCCCGTGGCAACCGAGGAACCTAAGTGATCGTCTGGAGAGAGTATCCATTCTAGTAATTGCCAAGGACATTGGAGAGTCGGGGTTTTTAGCGTATAGTTTGCTGGCTCCTGTCAAAACACCATTAATCAAACCAAGGACTGTGGCGAAAGAGAGAGCGAGAGAGAAAGAAAGAAAGACACAGTTTGGTAATTGGGTCTCATATTCTATACATAACTCGGTAGCCTGGCATAGCAGGGATTCTTTCAATTCTGCAAATGGTATGAACCAGTTGTGAAAAGGTTGGTTTCATTTCCACGTCTGCTGAGCACATTTGGTGTTTTATTATAGGAAACATTGGGGGGCTAATGTCAGATTGGAAAATGGCTGTCGCTGACTGGAAAGCAGCATGATTGCAGCAAGATGGGGGCATGGAAACATGCAAGCCTGTCACGACCCTGTCAGACGTCTGGGGCTCAGAGATCTCTTCAGGGAAGAGGGGTGGAGAACAAAAGCATAGGAAGAGGTCAAAGAAAGCAAATCTGCAGATGGTCGTTGAGGAAAAGGATTCTTTTTTTTTTGAGCACCTGCACCAAATATCTGCAACCGGAAAAAAAACAAAGCTAGGCAGCAAGCTATCATTTGAGTACGAGGTTATTATGGATGAGGATCAATATTGAAACAATAATATGTGTGAAACATGCAAACACACACATACATACACAAGTGCGCTCGCCTTTCTCAAAACGATGACTATTTTCAAACCAGTAGTACGAAGCCAATCTAGAGTTTCCACTGAAGTCATATGTGCTGGGATTAGCTCCTTGTAGTGCCCCAATCCAGGCTGTAAATTCTCCCGAGTGGCCCTCATCCCCTCACCCTCCTCTCTGCCTTGCTCCAAAGCCCTGACAGGACAGGACTGAGGCAAGGGCACACACACACACACACACACACACACACACACACACACACACACACTCTCACACACACACACACACACACACACACACACACACACACACACACACACACACACACACACACACACTCACACTCACACTCACACTCACACACACACACTCACGAAAGGCAGCCGGCTCGTCCAGAGTGGAGAGCATCCCGGGGGCAGCTTAGCCCTTATCCCGCCCAGAGATCCTATCAGCGCTCGGGGCTCCCGTGCTCTGTTTGCTTTGGGAAGTGGCTCCTGCCGGGGAGGGCTGGCGAGCGGCAACAGGACCACAGAGGGGTCGGCCCCGAGTCTGACAGAGGCCACCCGTGTGGCCGCCACTCAAAACTTGTCTGACTGGCCGCCACTCAAAACTTGACTGACTGGCTCTGCAGGTATAGATGACATTAGACTGATTGGCTGTAGAAGGAAATCTTTTTTTCTTTTTGTTGATTTTTGACTTTTGAAAGTTACAACAAAGTTGCTGAGAACAATATTGATGTTCTATTTATGGATTAGAAAACATGTATCTGCTTACTCATAGGGGGTTAATATGTCCTTCGTAATCAAGTCTGCAATTTTATTTTTGGAGCGATACGCGAAACAAGGCCCAAATAAATAAAAAGAATATGACTGAGCGGTTTCCTGGTAACAGCTGCTCTGGTATGTTGTGCAACACAGATGATTGTAATAAAGAGAGCTGTTTTCCTTTGTGTCAAAGCGTTGTTCAACTATTATCAGTACCATGTCTCCGGGGATGTCTCCTCGGCCAAAACTTTCACATTCAGAAGTTGCTCCGCATGACTTTCCAGTGCTTCTCTCTTTTTCTCCATCGTTGAACTTGGTCAATGCCCTGACAATGCACATTGACGATGATGTCAAAACAGCAGAACTAATGGGGTCACTAAGTGAGGCCTTGAGCAGGAAACAAAAACTAATAATAATAATAACAACAACAAAATGGACAGGGATTCTGAAAAATAATAGTGCTTATGAATGACCGAGCAATAAATGAATCGGGGCAAAATGCTAAGTCAGTTTTCTGGGGGACCCAAAATGTCCCTGAAAGGAATAACTTAATAAACTGAAATGGCATGCTCACAAAGCCTGCTTAAATCAAGAGCTAATCAGTACACATTAAGACTAAACCCGTATCATTTGCCCTATTATTTTCATTATTGACTCTTGTATATTTGTATTAGAAGGTCGAAACCCACTGGCTATTCATGTGAGGTTAGGGAATTTTAAACAATCTTCAGCCACTGTTGCAAGTTGCAACACCACCGCAGCTAGGAGGCCAGGCGTTTCATATCCAGTAGGCTAGCAGCTAGGAGGCCCGGCGTTTCATATCCAGTAGGCTAGCAGCTAGGAGGCCAGGCGATTCATATCCAGTAGGCTAGCAGCTAGGAGGCCAGGCGATTCATATCCAGTAGGCTAGCACGCACCTACTTCACCATCAGTGATAAACTGTGCATGGCTGCTGACATTCGGTCCTTCTCTTCAGTCAACACCTTGTGGTCTGTCCACCCTGCACTAAACATGTCGGAGCAATCTCCCCCGTATCTGTCAATCCCCCACCTCTTCCATTCAGCCCGAGGGACAGTATCTGAAGGGGGAGCGAGTGAGAGCATCACTGGGTTGCTGACATACATGAGGTGTCTGAACTTTAAAGACAGGGCACATTGTGTATCAATGCTAATACCTTCCACATGAGAACCACCAAGACAATGTTGGTTCTGTCCTGACAAACGCATCAATACAATTTTGGTGATCTCACCCAACTGAATAGGCATCAACTATTAAACACAACTGCAGATCAATTAAGTTGAATACATGGAGGCGTCAAACAAAATGATTGTGTCTATCATAGTGATCAAAACCAGAGATGAGTTCCAAATCAGTCTCATAAAATATACTAAACTATCAAATGTGGAACTCTGATTAATAACTAACTCAATAACTACGACCAAAATTACCATATCAGTAGCTAGTGAGGGTTGAAGGTCTTTGAGGTTCAGGGGTGCATTTCACAATTTGTTGTCTAACCATTGTCGTAATTGCAGTCGTTACAACCATCGTTCAGCATTTTGTTTTTTCTCAAAATCGTAGTTCCAACAATCAATCCTCAAGTTGGTAGGTTGGAAGGACTGGATGACCAACGTGAAAGAAACGTGGCGGGAGTTCCTGTTGGTGACCAGCATATATAATCAATAGCATTTATTTACAGAATTATCAGAAGGAAAACATACAATGTCATCTAACTAGATGCACCTAACTAATGAACTAAAGGAGTATGTGCGTATGAGCATGCGTGCTCTGGAGTAAGAATGTGTGTATGTTTCTCTGTTCTGCGTTCAATTCATGTGTTCCGCGTGCACGGGCTTGAACACACACGTTAGGTCAGAAACAAAAGAGCATGTGAAGCAGGAGCTTTGAGTTTCCTATCCGCGTGAGTGGCTATGCTGGCCAATTCAAAGTATGTGTATGGGATCCGAGTAGGATAATGGTGCCATATTAGGAAAGAGGATGGTTAGTTTGCTTGCAAGACCCTGCATCTATGTGAGGCATAATTAACTTGTATATGGTGTGGCGAAGCCAACTACCCAATAACCTACCTATGAAAAGAGAACCCAACAATAAAGCTTGGTGAACAAACCAAAACAATACATGAGTATTGACAAAAGTTAAGCAGTCCTATGCTTAGCCGTGGACACCATTATGTTATGCTAGCTAGATGTGCCCAATTAGCAGTCCATGAAAGGGAAGAGGTTTCTTTATGTGCAGCTTTGTTAGCTGGTAATTACGCCGGCCTTTCGTGAGCTAGGTTGTGGTTTCGATGTGGAATGCAATCTTTGCTAAGCAGTGTTCTGAGGGTTACAGGAAACCAGTTACTCCTTTGTTTTCCTTACAGATTGTTTAACACTGTCGTCGTCACGCTAACTTACTTTGTTGCTCCCATTGCTTGTGACTTTGACCTAGCTGTGCGACATGAATCTGATAAACTTGCGTACGATATCAGGTTTTGTTGTGTGTTGACTGTACGATGACAACACCTATTGAAACACTTGCTATGACTAGGCTTGGGCAATAGCCTACGTACACACAACTTCCACACTGGTGACCCCGTTTACTCTCTGACATATCCGGAGTTTAAAGTGCATAATGGCTAATGCAGTTTTGATCAAATTAGGCAATTTATGTTCTATAGGTCTCCTACCTAATCAATTAAATATGATGACAAGATATGGTACCATGAAAATATTGTCACATACAACTTAATCTTCAAATGACTACTTCCAACTACAAGAACATTTTATTAGCCCCATGGTTTTATTCAACTGCCAGTCCTCCACTAAGGTATGCAAGTATTTAAACCCCGCAAGACTTGTTTTGTTGGCCAGGTCAGGGGCGTGGTTCAGGCTACATTACAGTTACAGGAAGTGATTGGAGGCGAGGTGTGAATGTTTACGTAATGGTTTCACAGTGAGAGTTATTGATTAAATCACACAATGAATGTATTCATTGTGGAGTCCCAGTTGTACCTACAGAGTGTTCTAAGTGGCTTTGCCTCTAGGGGGACTGCTGGAGGAGCTAACTCCCATAAAAGATATTTTATGCCTCTAGTGTTACAGACTCCCTCCTCACCTTCCCCACGGGGACAAGCTCAGGGGTGAGCACAAGAGCAGGCTCTCTAACAGCCTTCCCTGCCGTCACATAAAAGAATGAGAGAGGAGAACAATATGTGTCCTTCCACCCAAAGACCAAATAAAGACATCTAACTCTAAAATCTGAAATTACAGCAAGCGTGTGGATATGTAATTGTCTGGGGCTTTCGACCTTGGCTGAGCTTTGCGTTTCATTGGGTTTGAAGGGGTGACATTGCTTTCCATTTTCATATTCTGAGCTCATTTCAAACAGCTCCTTTTGGATGAGAGAAAAAAAAATACATTTAGTGTATTCTAAATTGCATGGTACAAATTAAATTGGCTCTTGAACCATTCCCTCAGAACCCAGTTTGGAAAAGTAGCTGGTCTGATACACAATGACTCCCCAGACACTGAACGAAGAGGTGGTGCTTTACTATTAGTCATCGGTAAACAATTGGGTGCTGTGGCTTGAAAGAGCCGTAATGGAGGTGTTCGCACAATTATGGCCCATGTTAGACATAACACAACATTGCTTTAGGAATGCCTACACACACATTTACATCACTGCTATACACACAGCACTCTATAAACCTGACACACACCTATTCAAACACCTATTAAATGCAATAGAACTGTGGCAGCTCCCATCTAGGGTAGGTCTTCCATCAGTGAGGGTGGCTCCGAGGGTGTGGGATGTAAACACAGAAAGCTCAGTGTGCTTTTCCATATCCAGCACATGCAGACACAACTGTTCCCACCCAGTGTTGTGTGTGACTGGGACACTGAACCACACACACACACACTGGTGCAGAGACCCACAGACATACTGTAAATATATATGTGGACAAATATACGTCATCTTCACACACACACCCTGGCACCTACACCCTATGTATACACAGATGTATATAAAACAACCTCCTCAACACAAACAAACCTATACAAACATACTGTATATGTATGTATATATATAAACACACACATACAGTCTGTACAAACTAACTCAAACAAATATACAAAACATGTACTTCAATGTAAGCATTCAGGATTTCACACCAAAAGCACCTTAGAGAGAATAGCAATCTCATACAAATGGGAAAGCCAAGGAAGGCGCAAGCAGACTGCCAGATGCTATATAAATCTGACAGCAGCAGTATATACTATAGTATACTTATTAGGCTACCCATCACAGAAGCTCAAGTAATTGGACCATGAGGACTCAACCATGAGCTTATCCTTGGACTGATGAAACCACTCCAACCATAACAAATCACAACTGTCACTACCTCTGCTACTGCTGCCTCGAAGGACAGCTCCAACCAGCGATCAAGAGAGACCAGTCCACTTCCAGAGGCATGTCAGCACCAAATCAGTCACATACTGTAACCCCCTCACCGTCACACTGTCAAGCAGCAGCAGCAGAAGTACAACACGGCTCAGCGGATCGCTGTGCGCTGGTCCCCAGTGGAGCAGTTACAAGGCCTCGGAGAGAGAGAGAGAGAGAGAGAGAGAGAGAGGGGTTTTCCGAACTCCTATGGCTCCAACTAAAGCAGCACTCTCTCCAATTACAACTAATTGCAGTGCCGAAAGTTCTTGTCATACTGAGTTTTCCATCAAATGGCTCACTGGGGAATGGGGAGCTTGAAACCCAAGATATTGTAAGAGTGGTGAAAATTGTAGTGTGGTTTATAAGAACTTACACTGGTGTTGCCTTGAGCTGTAAACAGGTGTGTGGTCATTGTGCACAGTAGTTGCGAAGGGTGTGACTAGTGTAAATAGATGTGCTGATACTCATAGAGGGTGAATTCAAACTTATATCCTTTTGTAAAGGAATGTGACCTACAGGCAAGTATTGATTAAGGACTCAAGATCAGGTGAGGATGTGCGGAGGTCAGGACCTCAAATCCTGGTTTTGTACCAGATTGCTGGACCAGTAATGTTGCCTTTTCTATCCAGCTCCTCTTTGCTCTGTATAGAACATCTATTGACTGTAAAAGCAAACTGAGGTTGGTACATGCGTTGAGAATCTCATAACCAAACCATAAAGGGTGCTTATAAAATCACAAGGAACTTGCACTGTTACACTGCCAGAAAGCAGATACAAAGTGGAACGAAAAATGAGAAAATGTGTTCAGATTCAAAAACGGATATTCCATTGGCATACTGATCGGAAGCCTCTTTCCTCTTGGGGTGTTCTGTGAACCCAGCTGACCCGTTTGGGCTGTTCCAGAGAGTCTCTGAGTCTCGAGGAGACAGGCAGGACGGCCCCGAGCCACATCTACCACACCACACCATGACGAACACTGTCCAGATGAGAGCTGAGCCACTCGCTCTTCCTCACCTGTCAATCCCCTTATCTCAACATCACTGCATGTCTCCCCATTCTCCCTCCCTCCCTCCCTCCCTCCCTCTTTCTCTCTCTCTCTCTCTCTCTCTCTCTCTCTCTCTCCATCTATCTTTATTTCTCTCTGTTTCTGTTTCTCTCAACCTTTGATCCCTGTTATTCAGTTCCTTTTCTCAGAGAGCTCATCTCTCTTTTAATGACAGGAGAGATGGGGGGTGGGGTGGTGGGGTTGGTGAGAGAGGGATGATAGAGAGAAGTAACGAAGGGGGGGGACCAAAGGTGCCCGTAAAGGTGAAGCATACGACTGCCTCGCAATCCCGGTGAAATGAGGTCAAATGAATCAGACTCATTGGAGTCTTTTGTTATCAGATGTGCAAATGGGTGGAATTTCAAGCACAATAGTGTGT